>NC_141544.1:43980274-44185274 GCF_021556685.1 Rattus norvegicus | reverse complement strand
GTAGCCAGCCTCTGCTTCATGCTAATATAAATTCCTCCAACAGAAATAAAGCTGGACACAAGTCAAATTTCTGATCTAATGCCAAACAATTTGGCTTTATACTAAGTTTTAACAGCGTGAACGCATCTAATATTCTGAAAGGTCAATGTGCGTTTAAATGCATGACGAGTTCCCGTTAGGTTTTTTTTTTTTTTTTTTTACTAAAACGTTGAAAATCATAATTCTTGTTAGTGACCATTTCTTAAACTCTTACTATTTGGTCAGGCATTTGTTGAGACCCATTTTCTAGATGTGTGAAATAAATAAGTGTTATCCCTTTTTAATGCTAATAGTTACGACATGATTCTCCCAAGACGATGCAGGTGGCAAAATCTCACATAATCATTCAACCCTCGGACCAGCACAGTGGACACCTTGGACAGCGCATTGGGAAAAGCCTTGGCTACCAAGACTGACAGCCTGAGTTACATGTGGTGGGAGAAAAGAACCAATCACGTCCTGCAAGTTGACTTCTGACCTCAACATGGTCTCATGTATGGAGCTCGTGCACGTGTACATGTGTGCTTGCATATGCACACATGGAATGAATAAGTAAATAAAAAGAAGAGGACAAGGACGAGGAGGAGGAAGGAGGAGGAGGAAGGAGGAGGAAGAAGGAGAAGGAGGAGGAGGAAGAAGAGGAGGAGGAAGAAGAGGAGGAGGAAGAGGAAGGAAGAAGAGGAGGAAGAGGAGGAAGAGGAAGAGGGGGAAGAGGAGGAGGAAGAGGAGGAGGAAGGAGAAGGAAGAGGAGGAAGGAGAAGGAAGAGGAGGAAGGAGAAGGAGGAGGAAGAGGAGGAAGGAGAAGGAAGAGGAGGAAGGAGAAGGAGGAGGAAGAGGAGGAGGAAGAGGAAGGAAGAAGAGGAGGAAGAGGAGGAGGAGGAGGAGGAAGAGGAGGAGAATTCAACCCTCCTCTGTCCAGCCCAAACATGATGCTTTTGTTCCTGTTGTCACCTTAGATGGCTCTGGCTGTAAAATGGCCCGTTTTGCACAGAGAAAGTATTTAGAGATGCTCTTTGATGAGACAGCCCTTGTATAAGTTGTTTTAAGTCTGCATGTATTTGCCCCTAAAACTCAAAACAGTGCAAACAGGAGTCAGAGCTAGGCGTATAAGCGGAGCCAGCTTTTGGGTCTGTTCCACATTTCCCATTTCTATAATGAAAACTCCCCATCACATCAACACAAAAGTGTTGGTGGTAGAAATTAGATTTTTCTGGAGAATGACACTTCTTCCATTGAGACAGCCCTTCTTGCTAGTGTGTGTGTGTGTGTGTGTGTGTGTGTGTGTGTGTGTGTGCGCGCACACACACACACACACACACACACACACACACTTGTTTGCCTCATGAAGTGTGGGCATTCAGGTGGCTCAAGGCTGCTGGTGACTTGTTCAGCTATCTGTGAAGAATCTGGCAAACTTGGGCTCTCTCCCTGGCAGGCTAGAGAAAGGCTTGTTTGTTCGGGAAATATCGGCTAAAAGGCTGGTGCAGGTGGGGCCTTCAGTGACATGTTGTTGGAAGCAGAGACTGACTGCAGGTGCCGCCTCTGGGACACGGATGTGTGCTTCCTCGGCCTGGGGCCGGAGAAAGAGGACTGCCAACCCCCCAGAAAGAACCGCACTGTTGTCCTCAGGGTGAATGAAAAAGATGTTTCAGTGCTGTGGACGGATCTCGATGGTTCGCCACGGAGGACAAAACGTCTCCTATGAAATCCCATTTACATAGTCCTATTTCGCTTGGGCTTTTGGTGACCAGATTCAATTGTGCCGGTGTCCCCTGTGCAGTGTGATATCATAGCTTCAGAGGAAGGCTTTATTTAGAGGTCACACTAGTTTGTCCTGGGGATGTAGTCATTTTTTGTGTCACGGACAATGTTTTACTGTGGAGATGTGAGCCAGATGGCTCAGCCACTTGCAGTCCGGGACTGAACAGTGTTGGTATTGTTGGCAAATAAACAGAATCTATTATCTGCTGCCCATGAAACTGTAGTGCCCACCGCTGTTTGGAGATGAAGTATTTAACAAATTGTTAGGTCTTGCTTAAAGCTGCTATAACACAGCACCTCAGAAACTAGAAATCCCACATATTCTTAAAAGGAACTGCTGCCTCTCAACCGGCTTTCTTTCCTCTCCGCCCTCCATCCTGAGAGGCCATTCACACTTACAGTAGTGGAAGCCCTGATTTTTTTTTTTTTGTTTCTTTCCCACCACAATCCATATGCTAATATGATCTGTAATCCTTGTGCCCGTGCAGTGGGGGAACAACAGTCTCCTCAATTTTCTCACCCCCTCAACTCCAAGCAGCGCAGTGTGCGTGGTGTGGAAATTCACTTGCAGGAGTGGCTTCTTCCCAGTGCTTTGTATAAAGGAGGTGCAGTGTCTAGAACGGTTTTCTTGCTTGGCGACTCAGTATCCATCAGGCGGTGAGCAGCCCACACACCCCTGACTGTAACAGAGAAGCTTGGGGGAATTTCGACATGTTGGTTTTTCTTGGAAAAACTGTGTTTGGTGTCGTTCTCAGCATTTACCACTACCAGTCACTTCTTTTTTCTTCTTCTTTTGTTTGAGCGCACACCTTCTCTTTCTAAACAGAGCACACTTTTCCATTTAACTCGGCCCAGCTGTGGCTGGGTCTATTGCAATGTCAGAAGTATTCATTTCCTGTTTTAATTGCAGCTAAAGCCAACCTTGACTGGCAAGGAGAAAGCCACTGACAGGTTTGGGCTGTGTCCAGACCTCCTCAGACTCTCCGGCAGCCAACTGCTTGACAGTCTATGCAAATGCATGCAAATGTGGGGACACTGGCCTGACACCTGCAGAAAGTGACCATCCCCACTCAGTCTTGGCCTCCCCTGTAACTGGGGGGTTTGAAATGCTGCTTTCTGTCAGTTTATTATGCATTTGTCAGCAGAACGTTGGACTGGTGAAAACACCCCTCTTTGTCCCTAGGAGCCGCACAGCTCCGTGTGGTGCCCCAAGTGCCGGGATAGTGGCATGGCTCCTGGCCAGCTCTTGTGAATCCTTCCCTCTGTCCCAAGACCCAAATGCAGACTCTGAACTCTTGTGGGCTTGCCCACACGAAGGAAGGCCTTCTGTTTCTCTGGATGTGGAGACATAATGGTAGCGGTGGGGCAGCAGAGGGAACGGCCAGCTCCCTGGCAGCTGGAAGTTGGTGACTTTGAGGGAAAATGTGTCCTGGATTTTAAAAAGCCAAAGCAAGAGATCTGCCTGGGCTGTCAGAGAATCAGAGATGAGGAGAAGGCCTGCTGCCTCGAGTGGGAATCAGATCACCAGCCGCACACACCACCTCCAGACTGTGGGAAGAGTGCCAGGTGGCAGGACTCTAGCAGACACTTGCCGGTCGGCCATCTCGACTCCCATCTGCTCAGGCCTTCACTGGCCTCTCACGGTCCTCTAAGAGACACTGGCACTGGTCAGACAGCTGTTCCTTCTGAGTTCTATGTGAGGGTGTGTAGGTTCAGTGTTGCCTTTTTGAAGATAAGTCAGGCAACATCATCATCACGGTCCTACAGCCATAGACTGGAACAAACCTGGATTCCAGTGCCTTCTTCCTTTGGTCCTTGCTGAGGGGAGAGTATCAGAGATCAGCATCCTACAGACCCTTAATGTTAGCCACCAGATCTGGAGAGAGCACTTGTAACTTTTTGCGCGGCTAAAGTGTTGGTGGTAGAAATTAGATTTGGTTCTCTAGAGCAAGTCATTTTGGGAATGGTTATGCAGAACAGAATTTCTGGAATCCCGGGAGATGGCTCAGTGGAGAAAGTGCTGCCACACAAGCATTGGGGCCAGGATTCGAATCCCTGCAGACCAAATAAGCACTACACAGTAGCTTGTCCATAGCCTCAGGCTAGATCCTATTGTGAACTGTAGACAGAATAGCCTGTGGGCCAGCTAGCCTGGGTCATGCAAGGGCAGATAGCAAAAGAGGGGCGCAGTGTCAAAGTGAATGGTGAGGACTGGCACCCGAGCTTGTCTAGAGCTCATACACACAACACCAGAATTTCTAAATCCAGCCTTCCAAGACAGACTGGGAGGACCTTGGAACATGAGTGTGCACATGCACCTGCGTATGAATGTGCGTTTGCATGCATGTGTTAGCATTATGTGTGCATGCGTGCATGTGTGCATGTGTGAGTATGTGTGAATGTGTATACGTGTGTGCATGTGTGTGCACACATGTGTGTGAATATATGTGACCGTGTATATGTGTCTGCATGTGTGTGTATGCATGTGTGTGTGCATGTGTGAATGTGTATATGTGTGTGCATGTGTGAAAATGTGTGAATGTGTATGTGTGTGCATGCATGTGAATGTGTATATGTGTGTGCATGTGTGAATGTGTATGTGTGTGCATGTGTGTGTGAAAATGTGTGAATGTGTATGTGTGTACATGTGTGTGCATGCATGTGTATGAATATGTGTGAATGTATATGTGTGTGCATGTGTGTGCATGTGTGTGTGCATGTATGTGAATGTGTATATGTGTGTACATGCATGTGTGTGAAAATGTGTGAATGTGTGTATGTGTGTGCATACACGTATTGTATGAATGTGTGTGTATATGTGTGTGCATATATGTATGTGTGTGAATGTATGTGCATGCATGTGTGTGTGAATGCTTTGGAGGGTGGGAACCTGAACATGTACAACCTAAACATTCTGGGCATAGGAAGAGCTCTGGCAATGTCTGGCAGTATCTGGTAAATGTCTGGTATTACTTATAGTCAACACTCTAGGGGCTGGGCTACAGCTCAAAATAAATGATTTTTGGTGTAAAGACCCTTTTACCATCTGTACAGTTTAAATCCATCAAATGATCAGCTCACTCCTCTGTGTATGTTAAAAAGAAGTGATGTATCATAGGGAAACTATCAGAAAACATCTTATTATGTGGTCTTCTCTGGCTCCAGGAGGAAAAGTCAGTGCATACTGCTCCATAGCAGGCAGAATGGCCTCAGCTGAGAGCCCCAACTCAGATGTGCAGTTCTTGGTGAGAACAAGGGGCTCATAACTTGAAAATTGCATTGCTGATCAATATAATGCTTGTGATCAATGCTTGTGAAATCTGTGGGACTTTTAGACGCACCGAGGGAGGCAGGGAATAAGCTCTATAAACACCATCAGACAGCTGCTGCTATGGGTAAACTGAGGCACAAAGGCATTGAAAAGAACTCACCCAAGGTCATACAGTAGATCTCGGTCACTTTGCAATAGAACCCATTTCTTAGGCACATGCCTTTTCTTAATGACATCACATAGCATGTGCTATAAGGAAAACTCTAGCCACCAGCTAATACCTGCAGAACATGGGTTTGAGACCTGCTGCATGCGGATGATAAAGTTAATTTGAATTAGATGCATTAGAGGCTTCCAAACGGCAAGAGGAGTAGGTGGGAGCCTGCCTGGAATTGGATCCCCAGTAACCCTGAATACCCATGACCCATATTGTCTGTGGTTGTCATAACATCAACAAGGAACGAAGACAGGAATGTCACTGGCTGAGCTCGGGGATGGATTTCACTAGCCCTGGTGCCTGGTACAAGGTGGCTAGAGCCACTTTTCTGCTCAGTGCCAAGGCAAGCCCCTTGGCTACCAGGCTTGTTTGACTAAAAGGGGAGAGTTTGTGCCTTACCCAGCCCCAGCTCCTAGGATCTTTATTTAGATGAGCCCGTGTTTTGCTGCAAATAAAATAAAATAAAAGTCTGGAATGGAATAAAGTTTCACACAAACGCCACTGCTTCCTTTCGCCCTGGTTCTTTCTCTAGTGCCCTGCACACCTCTCTCTCTCTCTCTCTCTCTCTCTCTCTCTCTCTCTCTCTCTCTCTTTAGAAATACACTTTGGAACCCAAGGTGGTTGTGTTTAAGCAGCTTTAACGTCCTTTCAGGGCTCTGCACAAGGTTGTGGTCACTCAGGCAGCAGTAACTTTGAAAAAATGACCGTCTACACCCAAACAATAACAGAATCCCCCTTTTTATGTTGGAAACGCCCACGGCTTTCTGCGCATCCCCAGACTCCCCACGTAGATGCAACTGTTTGACCAGCCTTCTACTGAACAACTTAATTAAGCAAAAGAAAACGTGTCAGTTTCTGCCAACCTCACAAAAACAGAGCTGTGGGGGTAAAAAGGGTCGGCCGAATTAACCCACATTCCTGAACGGGTTCACTAAAGCGAGGCCTGGCTTTGCGGCAGTGCCAAGGGGAGCCGCGCGCTGGATCTCCATTCACATTTATCAAGACATATTGTTCGTCAGATCATACTGAACACAATTAAAGCTGCAGGACCTCGGGGGGCCGAGGCTCGGGGTGAGCTTAGCTTAACTTAAAAAAAAAAAGAAAGAAAGAAAGAAAGAAGGAAAGAAAGAAACTTGTCACGACACGGTGCCCACTACTGACATTCTGCACAGTGACAGGGACAAAACAGACTTCGTCCGACCATATGCAAACAGCAAGTTGTTTTTGGTGCCCCCTTTCTACACCCCCTTACCCGCCTCCTTCTCTCCCCTTCCACTTCCATGGGAGCACATGGAAGCCGTGTGCAAAGCGACTGTATGTTCTGCATGTCATTTGTCTGGGCCAGACCAAACCTGGATTACCACCCCCCACACCCTTTCTTTTTGGTGCTGGGGGCGGGGAAGAGTCCCTTCTTAAATCCTTCTCTGGAAGCTGGGAAAGGAGGCCCCAGGAATCCTGCTTGCTAGCCAATTAAATTTAGTCGCCCCCCCCTGCATTTTGGGGTTTCTTCCTTTATATGAAGCCAGGATGAAGTTTAGTGCCCAGTCTCTGCCCCAGCCACCCCATCTGAGCCTCCTGCAGTCCCCAGGAAGAGAGGAGGTTTTCAGCAGTAGCCAAAGGGAATTCAAAACTGCCTGTTCATTGGGGAAAATTTGGATCTGCACCAGTTTGGTATTGAGGCCATGCAATCTTGATGTCTTTCTTCCCAGAGAGCAGCCCTTATACACTGTGTGTGTGTGTGTGTGTGTGTGTGTGTGTGTGTGTGTGTGTGTGTGTGTGTGTGTCTGCGTGTGCGTTATCCTATGAGAAAAATATCCTCAGAAAAATATTGTAACTACATGGACCCACACTCCAGCCGGGAGACAAGGACTCAAGCCAGCCCTCCCCTGACTCATTATGCAGGCAAGGGGGTGTCTAAGTGTTCATGGATTGGAGGAGTCTTAAGTTACCCATCAGGAGCAATGGGCTCCAATCAACCCACCTCAATTGCCCAGCCATGCAGGCAGATTTTGTTGCCCCCTCTTGAGTGCATGTGCTCATGTGCTTCAGGCGTGGGAATAGCAGCTAACCTTGATGAGACAAGGGGTATAATCTATCCAGAGGTCAGATAGACAGACAGACAAATGGGGGCGGGGAAAGCAGAGTGTGGTGTGGAAGACAGAGCTAGAGGCTCACCCAAACATAGTGATGACCTGTGCAGTCATACTTGGCCAAGAACCTTTTTAAGCACATGAGCCCACAGAAAGCCTTTTTTCCTCAAAGTGATTGAGACAAACACAAAATACGCTCAAAGCAGAAACCATGGCTGAGGTGACATGCCCTGGAGCCTCTGGAACAATTCTCCCCACAGTCATCTCAAAGAATCATTTCCTCCTCTGCGTGCCCCCAGTGTGCAAGCATTTCAGGCAAAGGGCATCCATCAAAACCCCATCAATGTGCCATCTGAATATCACATCTCTTTCAAGAGCTCTTTGTTGTTGACAGAAAACCATCTGTGCACCTTGGCAGGGATTGGGTGGGGACAGTGAGACCCGGGTCTCCGTTGTTGCAAATGATTCAGGCCTATTAGGTAGATTTTCCTTGTGTTCTGAGGGGTGAACTTTGTCAGGTTGACACCCTATACAACCTAGAGTCACTAGGTGAAGCGCAGCCCCTGAGAGGTTCCAAAGCTGTCCAACGAGGGTTCGTCTGGTACATGGTGGAAAATCTGAGTCAAGCTCAAGGGAGACAGAACGCCCCAGAGAGGCACATCAGCTCTTCTAGGGCCACAATGCCAGCTGCCTGGGCCCCTTGTCCTGCCTGTTGTCCCTTCCTGCCCTTTGCTCTGGGCTTGCTGCTCCCCCTGATGTCTCAACCGTCCCCAGTCTCCCCTACATGTGGAAGCCCACACTCTGCCTTTCTGAGCACTGCTTGGAGCACACACGAGGGGGTTCAAGTCTCTTGTGATTGATTTTGGAGTGTGTGTGAGAATGTGTAGTGTGTTTGCATCTGTGTGTATGAATGTGTATGTGCTGGATGTGTACAGGGAGAGTTCCACTTGTCATTCTTCAGGTGTCACTCCTGTTGTCTTTTGAGACAGTGTTTCATTGGAGACTCACAGATAAGGTCAGGCTGCCCAGTGAACCCCAGAGATCTGCCTGTCTCTACCTCCGTGACCCTGGAACTGCAAGTTCTTACTACCATGTTCAGCTTTAAAGACAAACAAAACTATTTATTTGCTGTGTGTGCATATTGTGCAGGTGTGTGTGTGTGTGTGTGTGTGTGTGTGTGTGTGTGCGCACGCGCGCGCGCGCATGTGTGTGTGTGTGTGTCCGGCATGCACAGAGGCCAGAGTATAGCTCTGGAGACTCAGTTCTCCCTTCCCACCTGGGTTCTGGGATTTGAACTCTGGTCCTCTTGTTTACAAGGGGGACACTTTATTGATGGGGATGGCTCCCTGTATTTTTAGCAGTGTTGGGGGGACACATGCTAGGCTAGCAATTTACCAGTGTGGGACACCTCTCACCCAGCTTCTCTGCTTTTTGACAGTCATGTGATCATAGGCAAAAGACTAAACCTTCCGGCCATTCAGTTCACCCATCTGTAAGAGAGGACCCACCTCGGAGGCTGGAGCATAAGGCCGTGAGATCAAGTTAATGATGTATAGGAACCTGTGTGGATACATTGTTACCCAGCCAGAAGCCACTAAAGGAACCTGTGTGGCAGATACATGGTTACAACTGTCCTCATCAGTCTTCAAACCCCTGGGTGTAGAGCAACTTCAGCAGGCAGGCATGGTAGAACTGGACAGGTTCTTTTTCTAGATCTGGGCTGAATTCCTTAGGTTTTCCAGCCAAGCCTTACTATCAATTGGTTCCTTGGGCAAATCTGGCAGGACAAAGACCAGCGAGGCCCTTCTTCTGACATCTGCTTTGCTGCTGCACAGGGTGGGGCTTGACGGCTACGAGCAGAGCATGCTATGAACATGTAAAGACTTAGAGCCACACCTACCCTGTCTGTCTAAAAACCCTACTCCATGGTGGGCAGTGAAGGTCAGAGATGCCAAGTGACTGGTTCAGGGTCACACAGTAAGATCCAGGCTAAGAACCCTGGTCCGTAGCTTTTAGCTGTCTGATTTTGCTAGATAGCAAAGTCACACTCAAATGGCAAGATACTTAACACAGTACTGTTTACATTCTGGTATTTACCCAAACATTGCCTCTCATGAACATATGGCCTGAACTCCAGGGTTAGACCATCCAGATGGGGCTTGACACATGCTACCAAAGCAATGAGAATCACTACCATCCCCTCCCAAATGTGTCCTTGGGTGTGGATTTTGCTCACAAGGACAGGGTGAGCATCCAAGGGCTGTCATGTAGCTGAGCAATTAAGAAAGACCGAGCCACCCAAGCATGCAGTTGAGACACCGCACAAGAGGGGCTCCAAATGCTCTGCTCCCACCCCAGCTTTTGCCCACCTGCACCCTGGCCTCCCCAGCACTGCCCACCAGCAATTAGCAGTGAGGAGTTTTCCTAACAAGCCAGAGGTTGAAGGGCGCCTCTTGTTGGGTGAGATTTATGAGCCTGCACTTCCTGGGGAGACTTCCCACGTTGAATTGTGGAGCACTTCTGACCCTACCGCCCAGAACAAGAGAGGGGTGGGGAAGGGAGGGACAGAGGGCAGAGGAGTCAGGCAGAGGGGGCACTGCTTGACCAGATGTCAGGAAGTGGGATCTACAGATACACCAAAAACTACCTGCTGGTGGAAAGATTGAGGACCAGGGGAGGGGAGGAGAGGGGGGGAGAGAGGAGAGGGAGAGAGAGAGAGAGAGAGAGAGAGAGAGAGAAAGGAGGAGGAGGAGGGGGAGGAGGAGGAGGAGGGGGAGGAGGAGGAGGAGGAGGAGGAGGAAGAGGAGGAGGAGGAGGAGGAGAGAAATCTCTCCCCTCACCCATCCTGAGTGACCATGGGTATTCACCCGGAACATAGATGAAGTGGGGGATGGGAGAGGGGTCTGTCTGCCTTGGGGCTGGGTTTGTTTCAAATAACTTTTTTTGGGGAAAATCGCTAAACCTGAAACATTGGTGGGCTTAGGAATTTTCAGGTCCCGTCTGCATTTTGTAGCCCCCCCCCCTTTTTTTTGCACATGGTATTTGGATATCATCCTCTCTGCCTGCTTCTCCCTTCTCTGGCTAAGGGAAAGCCCTTGGTGGGGTGGTCATTGCTGCCTTTCTGGCTTGGAGGAGCAGAGAACTCCCAGGGGGCTTTGGGCCCGCCCTGCGCCCTCCGCAAACTTGGCTGCACTTTAGCAGAGATTTTGATTTTAATTCACTACCTGATTGCTGCCTCCCCTTCCCCATTCCTGGTTCTCCTCTCACAATGTCCCAAAGGGTGATTGGTTGGTCTGGAGTGAGTCCAAGGTGCAAAGATTTCAGACCTCCTGTGAACCACAGCTGGGGAGCCTTGCGTACCGCTTTCCTCAGCACTGGGCATCTGCAAGGTGAGCTCCAACCTCTGCCTCAAACCTACAGATCGCTGAGACAATGTTGGAGTGGCTCCCCAGGTTGTGCAATCCATACTAAAATGACATTGAGCTAAATAACACACTCTTTGTGTCACAGTTCCCAAGACCAGAGTCTTCAGAGGCACCAGCTGGAGTCTGGCTTCGCCACTGTGGTCCCACAGTTCATGGATCAGAGAGGCGCGTCCTTAGCTGATCCTGCAGTGCACGGTGCCAGCTCCCTCACTGGCATCGTCTTAGACCAGGCGGGGCTTCCCCACACCACAGGGCATGCGCCTGCACTTCTTTTGGTTGACACCTACTGACTGTTCTTCACCTTCTGTGTGACACAGTCTCCCCACAGCAGCACCCCAGACCATGCCAACACTTCCTGATTTTCATGCTCCTCATTGGTTTTTTGCTTACTATCTGTCCCGCCCGCAGCCCTCAGATATTGGTAAGATATGAGCCCATGAGGACAGAAGCGCGTCCCTTGAATTCGTTACTGCAGCTCGACATTCACAGCAGGCCCTCGGTGACTCGGGCGCGATGATGGTGGACCATTTCCATCGCTCACAACTCCATCTTCGGGATCTAGCTTTGCCTAACTTTAACTTGGCTGGCCCCGTCTTAGGGGCTGGAATGTTAGTTTTTTTAACCAACTTGAGTCATAATAGAAAAAAGGAAGCTCAAATGAGATATCAGCTTACCCTATCGTCATGACGAAGAACAAGCCAATGAGCAGGGTTTCTCCATGGCCCCTGCTTTAGAAAGAAATCTTGGCATGATTAACTTCTATGTTGGTTTTTTATCTGGAAATCCAAACTGTCTCTCTCTGTCTCTCCCCCCCCCTTTCTCCTCCTTCCCCTTCCCCAGGTTGGGCAGCCAATGAGTTCCAGGGACCCACTCACCTCTGCCTTCTCAGGGCAGGGCTTACCAATCTGGCCTTCCCAAACTTGGAATGTCTCTGTGGATTCTGGAGAGTACACTCGAATCGTCACGTTCGCAAGACGAACACTGCCCACTGAGTCATTTTCCAGCTCTGTGATCTTTTATTTTCCCTTTTCTCTGGTGCAACATTTCCATACAAAGTTTGTTCTTTTTCTTTACTCCCCTCTACTCATCTATCTTTTTCTTTGCTTCTTTCTCTCTGAGGTCATCTTCTCCCCCTGCCCTGTGTCTTCCCTCTCTTTTCTTCTCCGTTCCTTCTCTCTGTCCCCTCCCCAATCCCATCTCCTCTCTTCATTCTTTTGGTATCATTCTGATTATGTCCTGTAAGTGCTGACTTTTTGAGGCTTCCCCTCCCTTCACAATTGAAGTAATTATACATTATAAAATAAAAGGATTGAGGGTTGAAGTAATTACACATTATAGTGCCCACAAATAGAAGGATTGAGGGTGGTGGTGGGTCTTATCCTGACCTCAGAAGAACTCATCTTCTATTGCTAAAAAACAAAAAACAAAAAACAAAAAACTAATTTTCTTTTCTGATTAGAAAATAGATTCTTCTTAGTTATAAGAAATCAGTTAGGTATCTTGGAGGGGAGTGAACACAGGGCTTGGGAGATGTTCTCTCAGTAATGTGCTTGGCATACAGCGTTGAGGGCCAGAGTAGAGTCTTCAGCATCCATCCATATACAGAGCTGGGTGTGGTGATGTGTGTTTGTGTCCCAGCCCTGAAAGAGGAGGCAGGAGTATCCCTGAGGCTTGTTGTCCAGGCAACCAGGCCTAATTGGCAAGAATCCAATTGGCAAGGTCTCTATGAGAGACCTTGTCTCAAAAGACTGAAGTGGAGGATTCTTATGGAATGTTGTCTGAGGTTGACCTGCCTTGCATATATGCACCCATGCACACACACTGGTACACAGGAACACACACATACACATTTACACATGCACATAGACCCATGTGCACACCCATGTATGCACACACACACATATATATACACACATGTACATGCATGTATACACATGTGTATATACACATATACACGCACATACATGGAGTGGAAATTTCTGGTTTCTTTGGAGGCCCAGTTGTGTTGTGTGATGTTTTCCTGGAAGCTGCCTTATGAGAGGATGTTTTGCTGAGGTAGACGTGTGACAGGGCACATGGTGTATGGAAAGAGTACAAGTATAACCCAGCAGACAGTGTATGGTGCTTTTGCATTAGTTCGACTTGCAACACCTTGCTGGTCTTCACTGGTCTTCGCTTGTGGTGACTTCATAGAGAGAAAAGTGCTGAAGAACTTCCGGTGGTATTCCAGCTGCTCCTCAATGCTTCCGTGGACTCCGGCTGGTTCTATGGAGCCTCGAGGTGAGGTGTTTGCTGATAGGACTGAACTGCTGCTACTGATTCCTGTTTGGCATCACCCCCAAAGAACTATTTCTTTTTTTTTTCTTTTTGGTTCTTTTTTTTTTTTTCTTTTTTTTTTCTTTTCGGAGCTGGGGACCGAACCCAGGGCCTTGCGCTTCCTAGGTAAGCGCTCTATCACTGAGCTAAATCCCCAGCCCCCCAAAGAACTATTTCTAAACAGGCCTATATCCTCTGTTTCCTATTAACCTTTACTCTCCCCTACCTGTGGTCAGCGGGCTAGAAGGGAGGTTGAAGTGTGTAAGAATTCTTATTAAAGTAGGTTTTGAAAAATCAAAGCTTATATGCACACACACACACACACACACACACACACACACACACACACCTCGATAAATCCCCACTGCCCACTGCTATCCAGAGATAAGCAGCCAGTGGTTTCTAAAACACCCTCCCTCCCTCCCTCCGTCCCAGACTCCACATACACCTAGACTTAGATCCAATTCTCTACTTGAGAGGATGTTTCCCATGTGATCTCTGAATCTGCCACAGTGTCTTTCTCTGACTAACCTGAAGCTCTAGAACATTATTTGCCATTGCTTCAAATGATTTCAGATTCCTGGCTGGTCAGCAAACTTACCCCACTGTCCCCATCACCACCATCGCCCACCCGGTGTTGGGGTTATAGCTGTGTGCACAGTTGGCTTTTCCACGAGTGCTGGGATCCGAACTCAGGTTCTCATGCTTGTGTGGGATACAATTTGACTACTGTGCTCTCTCACTGCCCTTCCCCCTCCCTTCCCTCCCTCCCTCCGCCTTCCCCTCTTTATTCTCCCTCCTCCCTTCTTCCTCTGCCTCTCTCTCTTTCTCTCTCTGTCTCTCTCCCTGTCTCTGTCTCTCCCCTCACACTTCACTCTTTGATTCTTTGGGTACCAATCTGATTATAAACTACTCTGATCTCATTGACCTCTTCAGACTTTTTTCATACTTGGAAAGAATTAAAAATTATAGCATCCGTGAATAAAAATAACTCCCAGCTCCTTCTCACCAGCTAAACGCAACCGGGGAATAAATACAGTGAGTGTTCAAGGAGGAGAAAGAAAAGTGAAGAATAGAAAATTGTTTAAGTGGCCAAAGAAACTTTACCCTATTGTGTGGCAGGCCAAGCCATACCAGCTATATGTAAATGCAAGCTGTGGCCTGTGCTCATGTGTCCACTTTGAAGTCGCCATCTGAATTTAATTCTGTCTTTGTGATTAAATCAGGCCATTACGTTTAATCTCACTTAATAGTAAGAAACGTCCTTTGTTGTTTTCTATAGGCAACATATTCTGCCCCTAACATATACAGCTTGGCATTCACACTTCACTATTAATCCCCGATGGCTGGTAATTGCTTCATCTCCAAGCCCTCTGTCCAATTCACAAGGGCTGATTACAACTATTCTCTCCTATACATTACTGCCCCGTTTGGGCCTTGCTTCTTTGCCTCACTGCGCCCTATGAAGCTGTCCACATTTTCTGGGCATGTGGATGTATTGTGAGATGTTAAATTAAATTCTGTGTTGACACCCCCTCCCCAACCCCAAACACCGGAATCTATTAGCCCCTGGAACTTAGCTGATTGACAAGCAGGACTACTTTTCCACTGAAAACCCTTCCACAGAAACAACGACGCACTAAATATTTTGTTTCTAGGCAAAGTCTGAGGACTCAGGGAGTCTGTCTTGTTTGTTCCACAATCGCTGTGGAAGCTGGGCCAACTGCTCTTGCCATGACGATGCCCTCGTCTGTGCTGGTCTGTACTGTTATTTCTCTGGGGGATTTAACTCTGAGAGCTACTTTTTTTTTTTTTTGGTTGCTTTAAGATATGAAATTACTCTTTCCTTTTTGATTTCTGTCTCAAAAAATGTTTCCGACGGTGGCTCCTCCACCGGTTCTCTGCAGTAAGTGCTGCCCAGGCCTAGCAAGAGCTCTCCAAGGAGAGCAGCAGCTGAGCGAACGCCTCCCAGCTCCACACTCTGCACCTACGGTAATAGATACGGCTAATTTTAATGTTTAGCTTCACAAAGACACGGGCTTCCCTTTCTGTTACCCTCTCATTAGATGGGCCTTGCTTACTGAGCTTTCCATCACGGTAAATTAGAACTGCTATCATTATCAATTTGACTCTCGGCTCCTGGAGCATAATTAGTTGTTTCTATCTAATTCACATTAACCACATATAGAACCTAGAATTTCTACAGTAGCTGAACGCAGTCATAGCTGCCTCTCGAGCTCAGCCAGGCTTTGTGCAGTCACAGCCTCCTGCCTGTTATTGGGGCTCCTGGAAAATCTGTGTGGCCTGTTTAAACTTCCTTATAGGATTTTAGAAACAATCTTATTTAACCTTATCTTTATACAGGATGTGCTAAGGTAAACACCGACTTACAATACCATAGAAAAATCTTAAGAGCCCGGAAAAACTATAGAAAAAAAAATGAAACCCAAAACATCATGAATTTCTAACAAAGCTCCAACCCTTTCGATGTATTTTCTAGATGCACTTTCCCTGTTTAACCAACAGGAACACGCCAAGTCACATTAATAGAAAATTAATATAAAAACATAATGTACAAAGAATTTTATTATATACATATTATAAAATATTTATTATATTAGTCTCAGGTATAAGTGGTACTGAGAAACATGACTTTAAAGATTAGTATTTGTTCTACTTTAAAGCAATATTTAAAGGATGTAATTTTATCCTATTTGGAATAATTTCAGATTTATAAAAAAGCTATGCAGACGGTATGGAGAGCTTGCATGTGCCTGTCACTCAATGTTGCCTTTTTTCTTTACGTTTAAAACATTTGCTTGCGTCCATTCAGTCACTTGTTTTGGCAGGGGCTGCAGTTTGCCACAGTGTGTGTGCATGTGTGCATGTGCGTGTTGCATACCTATGTATGTGTATGTGCACATGTGTATGCATGTGTGCATGTGTGGTGTATATGTGTGGTGTATATGTGTGTGCCAGTGCATGTACGTGTGGTATGTGTGCATGTGCGGGTGTGTACACCTGTGTATGTGCAGGTATTTGTGTGTGTGTGTTCTATGTGTGCATGTGGGAGAGTCCTCCTCCCATTATGTGGATCCCAAGGATGAAGCACAGATGACCAGGCTTGGTGGCAAGCACTTTCCCTACTGAGCCATCTTGCCAGCATGAATATTGTTGGCTTTTTTTTTAAAACATCTTATGTAATTACAAGATATTTGTCACAACTAAGAAATACAGCATTAAAAAATACATGTAGGTAGATGCAGTCACTCAATTAGGTTCTTTTGTCACAGAAATACATATTTTTCTATGTCATTAAATATTTATACCTTTTCAAAGGGGAATGAGTGGGACCGCAGAACATGTTAGATTCTTTTTTTTTTTTTTTTTTTTTGGTTCTTTTTTTCAGAGCTGGGGAGTGAACCCAGGGCCTTGTGCTTCCTAGGCAAGCGCTCTACCACTGAGCTAAATCCCCAACCCGAACATGTTAGATTCTTACAAAGCGCTGATAGTGTCTAATTGGAAAGCTGTTGCCAGACAGGTCATCGTCCTAGAAGTCACATGACAGGAAGGGGCTGTACCCAGGCTTGCACCACTCCAATCTGTGGCAGTGCCTACTGGTGGGGCTCACTGCTAACATTCTGGGAGCTTCAGCCCAGGCTGGGTCTTTACAAGGGAGGTTTGAAGGGCAAATCGATTCCCAGCATTAGGGTTTCTAGCTGTCTTTTTAAATGTATATGAATACATTCTCACTGCAGAAAATTTGGAAGCTATGCACTGGAAGAAATCAGTGAGTAGAACCGTCGCAAAGTCACACAGATGTGACCATTAGCGAGTTGCAGGCATGGCGGGAACCCCACTACGGGGTCATGGCTACTTCATCTACACCTTATTCATTTTTCCAAAACATTTAATGTTCTTACAAATTTCCCCAAGAATTACACATATTCTGGTCTATGACATGATCCCAACTAAGTAACCTTATCTTGTGTTTAGAGTATCTGTGATATTTCAAGAGAGGCCGGAGCAAGAGGAACCCTGACTGTAAAGGGGGGAGTCAAAATTCAGTTCCTGAAACTTGTCCTCTGACCTTTATGCTAATTCTACGGTGCAGTTGCTGCACACGTCCACACTCAAATGCACAGGCATAAACAAACTAATATGTATCAAATGTTTCAAGCCTTTTTATTACTGATATAAGTTCTTTTTCTAGTGTGTATTCATTTTTCCTGTTATAAAGAGATAATTAAGTAATATGTTTTATTATTGTCTCAGGGATAATATCTTCAGGGACAGATATGGCTCTGACTGAGGTCACCCTGTTTGTGCCATGCCTGAAAATTGTTTTCCAAAATTATTTAAAGAAAAAAGCCACCAGTCAACCCAAAGGTCACTGCACTTATGGCAGGACAGTGGTAAAAACTTGATTCTCAGAAGTTACCAAATGCTCACCATGGCCTTGAAGAATTGACTAGTAGTTCCTGTCTAGTCAACCGTTTTGCTATCTGTGGGCTCTTCTCCGTAAAAAGGAGAGAAAGGTCCTTCTGCCCCCAATGCCCAGTGAGGCCTGAGGCAGGAATTGGCAGTTGAGTGAAATCTTGAAGGGCGTGTTTATGACAGTGGACGCATGAGGTAAGCGGTGGGTTAGGCAGACTGGCTGGTGGGAGGAAGAGAAACACTAGTGGCCAAGAAGGTGGAACTTCCGGCTGGCAGACACCTGAAGAACAGCAGAACAGGGAGCCTCGAGTGACAGGCCAAGGGAGTGGGTGGGGCTATTTGGGGCACTCTGTTCTCAGAGGTTTGGCTTATCAAACTGATAAGTGCTTTTCAGTTCACCAGAGAGCAGCCCTCACGCTGGGTAGTATGCTTACATTTGAGGAGACTCAAACTGTCAGAGAAAGATGGGGGAATAGACCAGCTTGCACTCTCGAAGCCTTAGTGTCCTTATCCTGCACATCTGGGAATTAAAAAAAAGAAAGAATTCCTCGTGGGGATGAGACTCCTGGGCCACAGGCTTATTTTGAAAAGACAACGTTGTGCTATCCTGAGCCTGTTTATGTTGTTGAAATGACATTGCACAATCCAGTCTGCTTTTGTGATATAAATACGCATGCTTTGTCTAAAGAAGCTGTTGCTGTCGGACCCACTGGGAGCCTGGGGTGGGCTCGTGGGACTTCCCCATCTGGCAGCCTAAGTGATAGGAGATTGGATCAGAGAGAGGTAATGAGTGTTTCCTGAATATTCCACAGGTTAGCTGTGAGTGGTGCTGATCTTTGGAAGCCCAGAGAGAAGATTGGGGGCCATGTTGGTTTAAAATCCACAGACACAGGTTGGGGCTTTCAGACTTTGTCTCTGGGTGAACCAGGAAGGCAACCGGACCCAAGCTATGAGAGAAGCAACTGAGAAAGTAGAAAATCAGGACTCATGTCCTTGTTGCCCCGCCCTGCCTCATTTTCTCCTCTTTTTACCTAAACAGCTAAAATAATCAGAAATGCTTTAATGTGAAAGGGAAAGGTACCATCAAATATCACCCGTGCTGGGGCTCAGATGCTCCCGGCCCCGCCAGGGTACTCCAGGACAAATCCCCGCTATGCTCCAAAACTAGAAAGGAGTTTTGACTTTCACCCATTGGATGGAGTTGAAGTCGTTCTGCGACCGGAAGTCGAAGGAGAACAGCAGAATGCTTTTTTATTATTGATTGTTTTTATTACCTCTGCTCACATATCTGTTCCTGTCTTTCTTTTTTTTTTTTTTTTTTTTTTTTTTGGTTCTTTTTTTTGGAGCTGGGGACCGAACCCAGGGCCTTGCGCTTCCTAGGCAAGCGCTCTACCACTGAGCAGTTCCTGTCTTTCTAATTGGTCATCAGTACGTCTCTCTATACATAAGACAAATATGGCTGAAGAGCGGGTGTTCCCGCCCAGGCCTGCTTGTTCACATGTTGTATGAATGAGGAGCCCAGTGATCTCGAATGCTATTGACATGGGTAAGGGGTAGGGAGAAAAGAGAGTGGAGAAGTGCAGACTGTGCCCTCAGGGGATTTTTCGGAGCAGCAGAAATTGCCCCTGCCGTGCAGAACCTAGCTTCTGCGGCTTATCTTCTCGTTTTGCCAGAGAACCTCCATATCTGAATTTTCAGGTAGTTTCCCAACGATCATATGACCATATGTAGCCAGTGAATTTATTTAAAACCAACAGCACTCCCGGGCAAGCTGCCTACACCTTGCAGGCTACCCCTGTCCTAGAGGCAGGGGGAACAGAGCAGTGTTTCTCAACCTGTGAGTTGCAAACCCCTCCATAGGGGTTGTTGAAGATCCTCTGAAAACACAGATTTTTACATTACAATTCATAACACTAGCAAAATTACAGTTACAAAGTAGCAACAAAACTCATTTTGTGGTTGTGGGGTGAGGGGTGGGGGTTACCAGAACAGGAGAAACTGTATTAAAGGGTCGAAGCAGTTGGAAGAAGGTTGAGAACCACTGTGGTAGAGTGAGTGCCTTAGACGTATGTCTTTGAAATTAAACCTTCATGAATTCGTCGATACACACTTTCACAGTCACTCTCAGGATAGAGCCTCTGTTGTTTTAAAAACTATATTTAAGCCTGGATTCCACCCCAAAGAGAACTTCTTTGGGAGTAGGAACTAGATGTGTCTGATTTGTTTAAATTATTATTATTTTGACAAAATATCCATAACGTGAAACTTAGCATCTTTTAATTTTTTTCTTTGCTTTGCTAATTCCATCTGTTGCTGAGGTTTTTCAGGTGCTATTATTAGATGTAAGGCAGCAAGGAGTTTGCAAAATACAATCTTGTTTTTCTTTAAAACTCTTTAACACGGTTGATTAATATTATTGTCAATTTAGAGAAATTCAGCTGCCAACCTATTAGTAAAGACAATATATAGATATAGATGTCAAAAGGGAAGAAATTTCTTGGTGTGCCTTTTTCCTACATGCTAAAAGATGTTTTAGTAACCCCTGTGTGGTGATTACTCTTAAATTTGAATTATGTAGATCTTTTTATTTTTAAAAAACCATACTTTGTGAGTGTACAGTTTACATATGAAATAATACTGTAGTCAATGGCTTTGGTGTAGTTTTAAAGAGAGTAAAAAGGGGAAGTTTTTTAATACTACAAAACCCCTCCCAGAATAAAAAAAAAAGTTAAATTCCCTTTTAAAATGGGTCATGTTACAAATGTGTTCAGTGACTGGTCAGGGCTGCCTCTGGTCAGGGCTGTCTCTGGTCAGGGCACTAACGGCCAATGGACTGAAAAATAAGTCCCAACTTTCACAATCACCCCCTCAAAGGAATAGCACTGCAGGTTCATTTGGAAGGCAGACCTGACTCTTGCTGCTTCAATTCTTCCTCAGATTGGTTTGTTATAAACTTCGCAGAACCATTGTCACCGTTGTCTGAATGGACAGCTCGGTGGCATGGAGGAGATGCAGATGGAAGAATCCCGGACACCACCATCCACCTCAGTATTCTCAGCTCACAGGGCTGTGGTCAGGAACAGCTCGTTTCCTCTCCCCCTGCTCCCAGCAGGCACTGTTCTGCTGGCTGTCTCTCGATCTGTCTACTCTAGCTCTCTCAAACAAATAGAAACCCTTAGTGTTTGTCAGTTAGTATCTTTTCTTGTCTCAGTGGAGGTCCTTAAGACTCTTCTCTATTAGAACACATAACAACATTCTCTCAGTTTTAAGGCTGATCAGCACTCCATTAAAATCGCGGACAGCGGGTTGTCCTAACTCTGACCTCCGGGAACAGAGCTACCACGGACTTGGAGCCACACATAAGCAAGTCCAGGCTTTCAATTTTGACAGTCCCTGTTAGTAAAGTGACCTACTCTTTCACCTGCAGGGACTGCAGGGGGATGGTCCCATCCTTGGATGTAACTCAGCAACCAACCTGATTGTCAGAGGTGAACGTTTGGTGTGGTCCTTCGCTGTAGTACAGCTGGCAGAAAGGAAGTTAATGGAGGGGGATTGATTAGCTCATCAAATCAACAAGGAGACGGAAGAACTGGTCTCAAATCCTGCTCTGGAAAAGTCTACTTTGGACACCGCCGAAAGTCTGCCATCACCACTGGATACCAGCTGCCGCCCCACCTGGACGGTGGCTTGGAAAATTGCCACCACCCATGGCAAGTATTCCCCTCCACACGTGACCACCTGAGTCTGCTGTGGCCACAGCTGATGACCACCCCTACCAGTCAGAGTCCCTGACAGAAGCTTGGACTTTAGTTGTCGGGGTGACAGTTGATTTTCACGTGGCCAGGAGTTAGCACAAAGAGGAAAAGTATCCTTAAATCACTCCTGGGCTGGCTGGTACGACAACTTTGTGTACACCACACTGGCTTCCAAAATGCTGAAATGTTTGTTACCAATTGGAGCACTGGCCAAGTTGTGTGCTGTGTTGTTTGTGAATGGCTAGAAAAGGTGTGTGGATTTAACACAGACGCAATCCGAGGCATCCTGTATCTGGGTTTGTTTGAGTCTATGAGTAGAGGACCTCTGAATACGGAGGGCTGATCGTACTTAACTATATCTATATAAAGACAAGGAAGAGGCTGGAAATGATACATGTTAGCAAGGGCCTTTCACAACACCAAAATTATACACCATTTCTGTAATTTTTCCTTTCTCATATTTGTTTTGAAATGGTCTAATTTATTTTACAATGAATAAAATTAATCATTTTAAATGTTCAAACAATAATGAAGGCATGTCTTTAAAACAAAACAAAAAACTACTATCAGCGGCCAGGGCTGTAACTTAGTTTGTATAGCGCTTTTTAACATGCATTCAACCTGCAACTCTGTGTCAACACAGCCTGGTAGTGCATGCTGGGAGTAGAGACTGGAGGACCAGTTCACAATCCCTGCAGTACATGAGACCCCCATCTCAAAAGATAAAAATAAATTAAAAAGCGTCTTTGGAACCTCCCTGTTTCCTTCAGCAACAGATCCAAAACCCAACAGCCAGCCCTCCCAGGGCAGCTGTCTCAGGCTGCCTATCTGGGAGGCTGAGGAGAATGGGGCCAGGTCCCAGTTTATGACTGAGTGACATTTCCCAATCACTGAGAGTCCTACAGGGTACTTGACCTACAATGTCTGGGTACAATTTATATATCCTTATCAGTTCTCTGAAGATTATGTGCATTTAAATGTGGACCTGGGATGAACCAGCAGAAGGGCTTAGTGGGTCGAGGTGCGTGCTGCAAAGCAGGACAACTGAGTGGGTTCCACAGGGACCCCCACAGTGGCAGGAGAGAACCCACTTCAGCAAGCTGTGCTTTCACCTCCACATGCATACTCTAAATACCCTAAAGACACACACACACACACACACACACACATTCACACTCACATTCACGCACATACACATTGAGTGAATGTAAAAATCACAATGAGACAAAAGAATGAAACTTTTAAAACCAAGCTTAATAAATATCTTTCCTTGGAAAGGACACAAAACATTCCCAGGAGGAGGCATCTCAGCTTCTGAATTGGTAGATTCTCACACCAAGCATGTCTTTTGTTATTTATTTGTTTTTATTACTTTTAGGAGTTTGTATCTCTGTGTGGGCGTGTGCGCATTCGGGCAGGCGCCATCAGAGAGCAGAGGTGTTAGATCCCCTGGAGCTGGGAATGTGGGTGGTTGTGAGCCTGAACTCCTGAAGAAGGTGCTGAGATTTGAACTCAGGTCCTCCAGAAGGACATTACCCACTGTTGAATATGGAGCCACCTCTCCAGCCCAGGCATGCCTTTTTAAACGCCCATCAAAAGCTATGTTCACAGAGTAGTTTAAAAATCCGAGCAGAGCAATTAGCACATCCCAGAAACTTTCGGAAGACAGCCCCACTAAATACGCACCCTTTGCTCCCCATCTGGTTGACACATCTCCCTGAGATCAAGGATTGGGGCAGAGTAAATGGTAGTAGGGGCGCTGCTGGAAGAAAACAAAACTCTTATTTCACCCAAAGTAGGTGAGGCAGGGCCGGCTTTCAGGGCTCACTGCATCTAAATTTCAAATGTAAAACCTCCCAGACTCACATTGCCTCCCATCACAGGCAGTCAGACCCAGGTGAACCCACACTGTCTAGGAATGGAAGAAAGAGGGAAGAGCTTAACACCCTACAATAAATAACAGATACCTGGGGCTAAACAGCAGTTCATGGAGATGTTTGATGGCAATGGGAGCCTCTGTTGCCTCTAGATTAAAGAGGAGTATGCACAGAAAATAACTGGGCTCCACATTCCTCAAGAAGGCCCTCCAGGTCGATCTCTAAAAGAAAGAGCTGAACGTGAGGGGACCAGCTCCCTTACAGAGGATTGCTACAATGTAGCCTGCACTATGTACTACGCTGATCAGCCAAAGGGCTTGCTCCCAGCACATCCACAGTAACAGTGTTCTGGAAGCTCTAATCTGCTGGCTAAATGCCCTTCCTGGGCCTCCTTACAAAGGAAACTGCTATGCACGAAGCTATACTTGTTGGCAAGGGTGGGGTCGCCACACTGGCCATCAGACTGAAAGGACAATATCTGCTGGTATCTGAACTTGACCAGGGGCTAATTTTTATTTCTGAGCTACTTTTAGCCTTCAGAAATCCAGCTCTACATGGCTAATGTTGGAGAGGGCCAGTGGGAAAGAAGTGGCCTCATGGGTGACTTGGCAATGGCCTTGGTAAATTGGGAAGGCAGACTTGGGGGGCTTGCCTTCAGTTAAGTCCACGTAGGAGTCTTGGAAAAAATCAGCAACTGTCTATATGAAAAGTTCTGATATTTTTCCCATACATATTTTTGTGTCCATTTTTATCTTAAACACCAAAAAATATTTATTATGACTAATGGCTTTGGGGGAGATCTCTTCAGTTTTGTATCCAAAGAAATGCTACACGCCCTAACCCATGCCCTGGTTTCTGGCTAAGACCCAAAGAACACAAGCAGGTCTCATCCAACTGTGTGACTCTGGGGACATTTAACTTAGCACAATGCTTTTCTGGCTCCATTCTGTTTGTCGGGGTGAAATGCTCACTT
The DNA here is from genome assembly GCF_021556685.1 of Rattus norvegicus. Classification (NCBI taxonomy): domain Eukaryota; kingdom Metazoa; phylum Chordata; class Mammalia; order Rodentia; family Muridae; genus Rattus; species Rattus norvegicus. The sequence continues at coordinate 44,161,113 of NC_141544.1, read as the reverse complement.
AATTCATGAGTCTGAACCAAAACAAAACAACAATGCAAACCCAAGCAAAAGAGGCATCGGGGATTTAGCAAGTAGGAGGGAGAACACTTCTAGCGAGCACAAGGCTTGGGTTGGATCTGTGGAGGCAACTTCAGCTGAAACTCATCTTGAGTTCCAGCCACTGAACTCTCCCTGCAGGGGAGGGTGCTGAGCAAAACAGAGACTGGCTACCTTTCTCCTTCTGGTAATTTTTCTATTAAAAGTTTTGTGACATATTTCTTTGCTTCCCGTATTCCTACCTTTTCTTCCTCCTCTACTGGGGTTGGCTGTTTTAAATAAATTATAAAATGTGTAATAAAGGGCTGGAGAGATGGCTCAGTGGTTAAGAGCACTGACTGCTCTCCCAGAGGTCCTGAGTTCAAATCCCAGCAACCACATGGTGGCTCACAACCATCTGTAATGAGATCTGATGCCTTCTTCTGGTGTGTCTGAAGACAGCGACAGTGTACTCACACATATAAAACATGTAATAAAATCATAATAGTATAATAAAGTCAAAATAAAATCTGTGGTCTGCATGTAGTGTATGTGTGTGTTGTGTTGTGTATATTGTGTGTTGTGTGTATTGTGTGTGTTGTGTGTGTGTATGTGTGTGGTGAGGTGTGTGTATTGTGTGTTGTGTGGTGTATGTGTGCGTGTGGTGTGGTGTGTGTATTGTGGTGTGTGTGTGTGTGTGTGTGTGTGTGATATGTGGGCACATATCTAAAAGCCAGAGGACCGGGCGTCTTCCTCCATCATTGCTCACTGTATTTCCTTGAGATAAGGTGTCACTTAGCCTGAGCCTTACAGTTGGCTAGGCTTGGTAGGTGGTGAACTCTCGGTGTCTGCCTGTCCCCACCCACCAGTTACAACACATGGCCAGGCCTTGTTTTTGGAGGATGCTGGGGATCCAAATTCAGATCCTTGTGCGCGAATAGCAAGCATTCTTACCCACTGAGCCATCTCCCAACCCCCAGTAACTTAATATTTCCACGTTGAAGTTCTTCCTCCTTCTTGCTTCCTTCACCCTTCCATCCTGGTAAGTTATTTCTCTGTCTGTGAGATGATCCAACCTAAGACAGATCTATCTATCTGTCTGTCTGTCTGTCTATCTACCTACCTATCTATCTAGGAGGGAGGGAGACAGAGGGGATGGAAAGAGAAAGAGAGAGAAAGCATGCACAGAGAGAGGAAGAGAAAGGGAAAGGAAGGAGAGGAGAGGAGTTTAATGATACTTCCAAAATGTCTGGATTATATACAGAAGAGCCTCTGGAGAAAGGGCAGCCCAGCCCCTGGGTTGGAAAGTTCAGGGTTGGGGGCAGGAATGCTGGGAGAATGTGGAGGCCAGGTCTACTCCCAAGTCTGAAGCTTAACACATTCCTCTCTCCACCTCATTTTCCTTCCCTCCTTTGTTCTGTGGAGGAAACCATGTAGAGTTCCACTCATGGACTTCTATGACCACATATATCCCTGCTTGGAGATTTCATGTGCTGGCACCAAGTGTGGGACCCTCACTGAGAGCTGGCCAAAGGCATGGCTCTTGAGTGGGGTTGCCTGGACTCACTGGCAGGGACGAGCCCCAGCTCCCTGAGCCCGAAATCTCCTGAGCTGACTGACTCCCATTCATCCTCCATGTGCAGATGACTCAGGCAATGATTTCAGCCACCCGCCTGGTGTTTGTGTCACTTGCCACAAACCGGTAGAGACTGTTTGGTGCTGTCCTGAGCTCTGCTGGTAGAGAATGACATAGGATCAGCTTGTAGCCAAACAGATGGCTTCTGAAGAACCTATTGTTTTGTGGGCCCACCCAGAGGAGGAGGAGGGGTAGAGGAGGAGAAGGGGCTGTCACCGTGGGGAGGAGGGGTTTCTACAGTCTGTCTCCAGCTACCTCAGAGAAGCGCTTGGCTTCAGATACAGTCAGCAGGAATCCAGGAGAACAGGGCAGAGCCTCACATGGAGTTTTTAAAGAGAACCTCAAGCAACCCAACTGGACTTTATACACTTAATTGGTACGAACGGATCTTTGCTCGGCACCCTTGGGTGCTGACGTGGGCCTACTCATGGGCAAGAACAGATGCAAACGCAGAGTACTCCGCTGTCCCTTAGCGACTGATCATCACAGCACACAGAGCCATGCAGTTGATTCCGTTCTGTCTAATGGGAAAAAAAAAAAATCTGTGTGTCGTGACAAGCTGCCCCAACAAGGGCTGAGCTGGGTCCTGTCAGGATTCCTACCTGGGACAGCAGCTAAGTCTCCAGAGTTCAGTAGCCTGTCTGAGCTCATTCCTCCTGAGCAGAGGGAGTAAGACAGCCAATGCTCAGTTATCAAGGCAAGCTCGGCACAGCAAGGTGGCAGAGGGAGACAGCAAGAAGGAGCGTGGGAGATGGACGTGGTCTCTAGTGGAGCTCAGAAACAATCACAGGTTCATGGGGCAGAGAATGTGAAGGCATGTGGGAACCCATGAAGCTCCCCCACCTCTCTTTCTTGAGTACCATCGGGTCCTCACACTGGGCACAACTTCCCTCAAACCATCCAGGGGAATAGTTCATGATCAACCACCGACGTGTATCTGGTTGACAATATAGTTATCATGAAGACAAAATTCAAAAGGCACCTCTCCGGGCCGTCACAGTCCCTCACACAAACCATCGCCAACACTGGGAAATCCCTGGTCTATGAATACGGTGCTGAAACGCCTGATGTATGTTTCTCCCTCCGGTGCAGACAGAGGGTTGCTCACTGTTCCCTCTGCCTAATAGGGAGCTCCCGGGACTGCAGAGGGGTGCCACAACTAACTCCACCAGGAGCCAGCAGACAAGACAGTGCAAGGTCCTTTTGATTGTTAATCAGGGTAGAGAAAAATATCACCCAACCAAACAGCCTTCACCGGTCTTCATCTGCTTGATGTGATTTTTAAGAACTTGGGTTGGACGCATCTAATGATCCCCTCCTGAGAGTTCAATTTCGTGTTTGGCTCTTTACTTAGAGCAGTGACTCTGAACCATCCTAAAGCTGCAACACCACCATGGTACTACCATAGTGGTCACCCCCCAACCATAAAATGATTTCGTTGCTACTTCATAACTGTAAGTTTGCTACTGTTATGAATGGTAGTGTAAATATTTGTGTTTTTCCATGATCTTAGGTGATCCCCGTGAAAGGGTCGTTCAACCCCCCCAAGAGGGGTAGTGTCCCACAGGTTGAGAACCACTGCCTCAGGTCTTTGTAGGGTCAGGAATGTGTACGCCTTCCAAGGAGCAGAGGATGCATGTTCCCCTTCTATCCATTTCATTCCTAGTATCTCAGAAGTCAACCATTTTCTCCCCCAGCCCTGCTCGGGCTGGGACCAGTGGAAAGTGAAACTTACGAAGCAGAGCGGCTTTCTACCCCTCATAAATGCTAAAAAGTGAAATGACACCATGCGACCTCTGGAGAGAGGAGTGAGCACAGACCTCAGGTGGCCTGCTGGGCCACATGGGAACCTCAGCGGTTACACTGATCAGAACTTTGAGCAGTGGGAGTCATCACAGCCAGGCTGGGGTAATATGGGGGATTGCCACCACCTTGTCCTAAGACCTGAGAAAAAGGAAGTAAAATGACATCTCTCCACACTACTGTGAGAGCAGAGACAACAACCCTTGGGGGCTCCCTGACCAGGCTTCTAGAAACCCCTTGATGAGCCTCAGCTCCCTTTCTCTCTCTGTTTACCTTGCAGTGAGGATAGCACAAACACCAATTGAGGGGAAGCATGTAAACCCTGAGAAGATGCTTGGTGCTCAGTAAACTCAGTTGGCTCACGGGTGCTGCTGCTTTTGTTAGCAGCAGGTGCCAATCAGCCATTCACCATCCTCTTCCTCCTTGTCTGCTCGTCTCCAGGTGAGCTGGTTTCTTCCTTGCTTCCTCTCCCTCCCTCCCTCCTTCCCCCCTCTCCCTTCTCCTTCCCTCTTCCTGTTTTCTTCTCTCTCTCTCTCTCTCTCTCTCTCTCTCTCTCTCTCTCTTCCTGAACTCAAAGATGAGTCTTTTCAATTTTGCCACTTCGAAATCTCTGTATTATAGAATTTAAAGTTATCCACATTGCCTAGCAGCTTTGGGGACCCAGTAGTCTTTCTTGGGCCCTAGGGCTCAACTTTTCCCTGGGCCCCTGCTCACCTGTGACTTGTGTGCCAGGTCCAGATCCGGGTGTAGCTCAGGCATATCTGGCCTCTGTTCCTGGAAGGCTGGCTGCAGCCAGGGCTTCCCGCTATGGAGGAGCCTCTTGGAGAATTCCTCTTGTCTGAGAGAAACACGTGGCAAGAGAAGCCCACTGTGCTGAGAAGATGGTCCCTATCTGGGTTAGCACAATGAAAACCCAGAAAGGGAGCCATTAAAGAAGAGTCCTTGGGCTGAGCCCAATGGCCGCTCCCTTCCTTCCCTGCTGTCCTGGCTGCCAGCTGACTGCTGCTTTGCTTTCTAAAGTTGCTTTCTGAAACCTCGATGACAAACATGTACCATCAGAGCCTCTCCTAGGGCTTGCCACTCCCTGTCACTAATCTGGGTCTCCCTGGGGACCGGGAACAAGGCTGTCACAGAAAGTCCAGGTGATTCAACTGCAGCCAGGTTGGCTGGCAAGGGATTGGCCCTGAGGCGGGGTCATGGATACCACTCCGGAGGCCAGACCAATGGCTGCATGGAGAGGCTGGAAAAGGTCAGAGGTCAGAGATGAAGGGACTCTAACCAGCCAGGACCTGGCAAACATATCTCTGACAGGCCTTGCCCTTCTCCCCAGGTATCTATCTTGCTAAAACCAGTTAGGTTATACTCCTGAAGCTAGCCTCTAAGGTTGGTTCCTTTATTTGCCCACTCCCTCCTCCTGAGGCTGACCACCAAGGCCCAGCTATCAAAATATTGGAGTGAAGCAATCAAAAGCTCCCTTTTCTCACCTAACAATTAAAATTAAACATTAAACACCTTATCCAAACATTGGGTTTCTCCCCCTACCCCCAAAATGGCCATCTGTTTCTTCTCTGTCCAGAGGCAGTCCTTTATCCCTCTGGGACAAATACCCCTAACCCTCTCCCCTGTTCCCTTCCCCTTCTCCCTCATCCTCTGTCTCCTGTTTTTGTCTCTTATTCCCTGCCCTTTGTCCCTCTGGGGCAAATCAATCGTTTGTGCTGAGAAGTTGTTCTTAGGGTCTTGAGCAGATTGTTTCCAGAGAATCAAGAACAATATGTTTATCCTGGGGTGGGAGCCGATAACCTGGGTCCCTTTTCCCTTCACCCACCGGGAAAAACCAAGGAAGAAACTTTTGCCTTGCCAGAAACATGTCTGTCCTAGTTAGCATCTCTTGATCACCTGTGACTTTAGTCAGTAGGAGAGAGGAGAACAGGAGGTTTGGGGAACCCAGGTCTATAGGGTTCAGGGAGTGGATTGGCCTTTGTATCCTTTGACCTGGACTGGGGCTCGTATTCCCACTTCATCTTCTGAGTCAATGGGAAACACTAACCGTAAAGGAGAAGGGCACCCCACTTCTATTTAACCCAAGCACCAACCCCAAACATTTCCAATGTCTTTGGCCTTGAAATCCTTGAGCCGGTTATCCTGAGCTGTCGTGACACAGCAGTGGAAAGCGAAGAAGTTTCCAGACGGAAAGGGGCTAATTGCATGGGAACAGAAAGAATACCTTGGTTTTCAGTCCCGCATTTCAATTTTCTCCTTGGGTTAGCTTAAGATGGTGGACAGATGGACCTGCTTTAAAAACTAATCTTCCACATGTCTGTCCTAGTCGGCATCTCTGTGGCTACACTAAAACACTGACCAAAAGCAAAGAGGAGGGAAACGGTCCATTTAGTTCCTAGAGAAAACCAGGGCAGGAGCTCAAGGCAGGAACCTGGAGGCCTTAAGTGAGGCAGGAACCATGGAGAAACAGTGCTTACTGTCTTGCTGCCCTGGCTGGATCGGCTTCCTTTCTTACACATCATAGGCTCCCCTGCCCACCAGTGGGATGGGCCCTCCTGTGTCAATAAACAATCAGAACACCCACAAGCCAACTGATGAAGACAATGGAAGACACAGTGACAGTCCCTCATGTGGGATTCCCTCTTCCCAGAAGCCTTTGGGTGTATGTCAGCCTGACAAAAAGTCACCAGCATCTCCATCTGTGCAATGATACGAATGTCTGTACCTTAAGCCATGCTTTGGTCTTCTATTTTCAAACCTTGTATCTTGTAAAAACAAACACTGCCTTTCTCCCTTCTGTCTGTGCTGGGGATTGAACTCAGGGTCTTACCCGTGCTAGGCCAGAACTCTACCACTGAGCTACACTCCCATCCCTGGAATCCTTTTGAAGAAAATAATATCACATGGTCTTCCTACTACTAAATTCTGCTTATTGAAAATCAATTCCTGTCGAAGGAAAGCTACATTTTTTCCAAGCTGAAGCTTTATGAGTGTCTTTGATGAATGCGGGTAACTTTAGTGACTTCTGATTGAGGAGGAGACAAAGTCAACGAACAAGCAAGAACGTGCTTGTTGAAGGGTGTATACTATTCCTGTCTGCCATGGAGGGTCAGAGCTTCCACTTCATAACTCTTTCCAACTATTACCTGTTCTGTCCATAAAATAACCTAGTGTGGCTGACGGAAAGCCCTTCTTCCAAATGGCTTCCATAACCAACCACAGAATGTTCTAGGCTCTTGAGGAGAAAACGGAAGTTCTAAGTAGTGGTTTCCAGCCTCAGCTGTGCATGTGGGCAACTAGTAAAGATTGAAAGGGGAAAAAAAGCCAACCCACAAGAGGCCAGAGAGACAACTCAGAGGTTAAGAATGTGTGTGTCACTCACAGAGTACCCAAGTTCAATTCCTAGCACCCACCTTGGGTGATTGGTAATCACTTGTCACTCCAGCTTCAAAGAACCAGATTCAATTCCCAGCAACCACAGGGTGGCTCATAACTGGGTGTAACTCCAGTCCCAGGGGATCTGATGCCCTTTTCTTGTTCTTCAGGGCACTGTGTACATGTGCCCTACAGGCATGTATACAGGCAAACACTCATACACATAAATAAAAAAATAAAGATTAAACAAACTTTAAAAATAAATAATTCTAAAACAACAACAATAACAAAATACCTGGTTAAACTTGGGGCTGGGAAAACAACAGAGGAGAGGAAGTACTTGCTGTGAGAACCCTGGTCTGTAGATCAAGCACCCCATAAAAGTCAGGTAGTAGGGCATGAAGACCTACCTGTGACTCCAGCACTCGGGAGGCAAGAAGAGGGGATCCCCTGGGAAAGCTGGCTCGCCTAGCTGGACTTGTGCGCCCTGAGTTCAACCGAGAGACTCCACATCAACATGCAAGATGGAGAGCGGCTGAGGAAGACGCTGGTATCAACCTTTGCTCTGAATATGTAGCCCCACCCGAAGCACAGGCAAATTAAATTGTACATCCATGGGCAACACGCAAGACCTGTGGCTGAGATTCTAAACTGGAGGGAAGCACAGCCTTGTGCATGTTCAAGGTGAAGCCTCCTTATTGGTGGACCTATTAAATTAAATATTTCATAAAGAAGCACGACCATACCGGGCGCAATTGCTTTTCCTTAGGGGAGATGGCGGGTCAGTAGACATTGTTGCGCCAGCGGAATCCCATGATGCTTTTCTGCTTTTCACCTGCTCTGTTTCTGACTGCCCACTGACCTTCGACAGATAAGCCAACTTTTCTCGGCCTGTGTGCTTTCCCCGCTCCAATTCTGTTCTCTAGGGCTGCTGGGATTGCACACTGAAGGCGTGACTGGGTACAGAGGCCTTTCTCTAAGCACCAAGCCTCATGTTGTTTTTCTGTCTCAAAGACCCTGTCAAAGACCTCCCCGCTTTCTTGCCCCTTCAAAGCTTAGCTTAAACTGTTGCCTGAGACCACTCCATCTGACATCAAAGGAGGTGAGAATTCAACACATTCTCTTGCTAACAAGATGGAGCGATGGAGAGTTCAAAGGTGACTCTGCTCTATAAAGTGTCCATGTAAGTGTAAAGGGTGTACTGCCACAGGGCTGCCAGGAGATCCACCTTTGCACTTGTGTGTATACGACTCGTTTATATATGTATTCTGTATATACTCTTCTGTATACGACGACCTCTGATATATCCAGTGGGGTCCTGAATGCCTGCTGAGCCAGCTTAGAACGTGAACTAACAAGGTGTTGCCCTAGTAACCTCTATCATCACATGGTTGATGAGATGTTCTGCGCAAGTAGAGAATGTAAAGACTTTGATAGGATCCCTCGATGGTTGGTGTTGTTCATTGCTATTGTTGTTGTTGTTATTATTATTATCTTGCCAATTTGATAGAAGTTAGCATCATTTGAGAAAGGGGAACAAATCCCAATTGAGAAATGCTCCCACAAGACTGTCCTGTGAGCAAGACCATACACATTTTCTTGATTAAAGATTGCTGGGGGGGGGGGGCAATCTCGGTGCATTGTGGGTGGGGCCACCTTGGGCAGGTAGTCCTGAATAGTATAAGGAATGAGGCCAAGAAAGTCCTAGGGAGCAAGTTAGTAAGCAGCCTTCCTCTGTGGCCTCTGCTTCAGGTCCTACCTGGGGTTCTTGCTCTGACTTTCTGCAGTGACCTGACAGTTGTAAGATGAACACCCTTTCCTCCCCAAGTTGCTTTAGGTCACGGTGTTTTGCCACACAAATAGAAACCACAAAGGTGTCACCCCAAACCAACACTGCACCCTGGTTGAATTCACTCATGGTCTTTGGCAGTTCAAGGGTATAATTTTCTGTTTGAAATCACACAGCACTGAGTTTTCCAATAAGGCATGGGGTGGGGGGGGCTTGTCCTAGTTACAACAGGAGAAAGGAGATAAGGCAGGTACTTGTAGTCATAGACTGTTTCTACTCTGGAAGTTGGCTCTTACAGGTGACTCTGGGATAACAGTGGCTCCTCAGTGCCAGAAGTAGAACTGGAAAAGAAGTTCCTAATCTAGCATCGTGGTCCTGAGCTTTTCTTCAGGTTTAACATCTGATTGTTTTCTCTTCCGGCCCCTCATCAGGTTGTGAGGTAAGAAAAAAAAATCAACATCAAAACAAAAGCAGCAGCAGCAGCAGCAGCAACAACAACAAAACCCCTAAAATTTAAATAAATCAATCCCCAGTGGCAGAGTCTAGAGAATGAGCCCTTGGACTCCTTGCCTGGCTGGCATTCAGAGCTACTCTCTTTTGTGGGTCTGGGTTCCCTCAGAACAAGAATTTCCAGCGCAGGAGGACAGCAATTCCATTGCTCCAGCCCTTCTCTTTGTGAACTCAAAGCGAAGGTTCCTCTGCTCTGATCCAGGCATGGCCATGCACATAACATTTCATCTCAGTCTTCTTGAACTTCCCTCAGCTAAGGGAGGGGAGGCAGGGGAAGGGAAAGAAGCCGGGAAGAGGCAGAGGGGCAGGGGAGGGGCATTTAAACAGAGCTTGCCGGTGAATAAGTCAGTACTCCAATTGGGCACCCCAATCTCCTAATTCCTAAAATTAATTCGGGGGACCCCAGTGCTTTCCTCTGTTGAGTGTTTTACTGGCGACCAACTCTACTTAAAAAAACAACCAGCCTCCTGCAAATGGGAGGGGCCGCACACATGTTTATGAGTCTGTTTACTACAAGACGGAAAAATGTATTTCAAAGGAAAATGTCGAACCAAAGTGTAAAGTGCATGGCTTAATTCACCTGGGAATGTCCCTGGGAAGGAGCGTCTATCTCCTGAGTTTGGCCAAACCCTGGACTTTTGAATTTTTCCTCGCCCCTCTAACTAGCTCACCCCCTGCCCCTGCCCCTCCACGTGCAGCTGATGCCTGAATTTGAATCACAGTCGCCTCTCCACTGGATTATCTTTCAGTTCAGGAATTCAAGTTTTAAAATGTGGAAGCCCAGTCATTGTGACTTCGCCCTTGCCTCGTGACTCTAACAGAGTACAAGAGCATTCTTTTTTAACAAACAGACGAAAAACGTAAAACTTCGACTGTTGACGTTTTATTTTGTGGTTTCTGTACAGTTCAGGGGGACAGAGTTAGAGGTCAAATAAAACGCCAGTTAAATTCGGCTACTGTCAACAACCCAAAACTTCCAACATAAAAAAAAAAAATCAAAGCAAGCTGGTGGAGATTATGCAATAATCTTGGGTAATTTGCTAACGCTAATCACAAGCCAAGACGCAGACGCGGCATCGACGCATGCACTGGTCCAAGGAGTTCTTCAGCTGCCTTGCTGTGGTTAACAACCAGCGTCTTCCTGCCTGCAGCCAGGGGAGCTGGGTTTGTCCACCCACCGGCGGTTTGGGATCCTCGCCCGCTTACTTTAGTGAGAACGTTAATTACCGAGCTTCACAAGCCTACGCTACGACATGCCTTGCTATCTATTTTAGTAAGTCCAGAACACCGATGGCGTGGAACGTGGTTGGAATTTTGTTTTCAAGCAAGCTCAAATGTTGGTTAAGCTACCATTAGGGGAAGCAGAGACTAAGGAGTGTAAATTGCAACAAAACACCTGGGTGTGCGAGCCTGAAAGACAGAACTGTGAGGCCAGCCAGAGGAACTTCTCCACTCCGAAACCCAACGACCGAGGCGCTGTCACCACGCGCACTCGCGGGACACCGGACTCTGGGCTTTTCGGAGCGGCCCATCGGCAACACCCTTGATGTTTGTACTCGTGGCCTGGGCTTTCTAGACCTCCTAGATCCGCATGGGCTTGGCTGGTGAGAGCAAGGGAGCCTATGCGCTCAGGCCCCAGACAAGGAAAGAGGCCCCTCTGAGTGGACACTGTTGGGGAGCAGCTCTTAGGCCAGGGAACTGGCGGATGCCAGGGCACCAAGCTCGGGGACAGCCTTTCGCTGCACCCAGGGCAACCCCAACCCCATTGTACCGCATCGCCGGCTACCATCCTCCCGGTCTCCGCGATGCTCGCGGGTACAAAACCAGACCACCGGGTGGAGGTGTCACCTCCGCTACTGGGTGAGCTTATGGTGGGGAGGCAATGACTTCTGGCTCTAAACTGGTGGGATTCATCTAGAATCCCAGGCAACTGCGTCGCTCCTTGGAACACCCGCTTGGGTCACTTTAATTGCCAGGGAGTGGGGGCGGGGAAGAAGGCGCCCTACAGTCTGTCGTCTGGGTGAGAAGTCTGGAAATGTCCTCCTTTCTGGGGCCAGCTCTCCCTAGATCCAGGACGCGAGGGCGCGGGAAGATTGGCTGAGGTCGCGCCCCGCCCCGGGACCAGCCAGCCCTCACTTGGAGAACTGAGCCTGCACCGCTGCCAAGCCCAGGCCGGCGGGGACCAGATGCGGGAACTTGCACACCGCACAGGAGCAGAGGCCGGGGCTACCCGCGCCACCAGCGGGGAGAGCGAACTGGCCGCACGGTGGCTCGTCGAGCGCTAGAGACAGGTACTTGGTGGGGCGCAGCGTTTCGGGGGGTCCCACGGCGCCCGGTGCCAGCAGCACAGAGCCCGGCGCGGCGGCCAGCAGGGGCAGGCCCGCAAGGAGCAGGCGCGGGGCGGCGGGTCCCGCACCGTCGCCGAGCGCGCGGCGCAGCTCCTGCAGAGAGCTGCCCAGCAGCAGGATGTAGTTGCGGGCGAGCAGCAGCGTAGCGATCTTGGAGAGCTTACGGCCCGGCGCGCCCTGGCAGTGCGCCGCGGAGTAGGGTAGGATAACTTCGCGCAGCGCGTCCATGGCCAAGTTCAGGTCCTGCATGCGCTTCCGCTCGCGGCTGTTGATCTTGCGCCTCAGCTGCTGCTGCTGCTGCTCCTCTTTGGCGTCGGCCCGGGCGCCCCCGGACTCCGGCGCTGGTCCCCGAGGCTCAGCGAGCGGAGCTTCAGGCTTCTCACGCGCAGGTTTAGGGAGAAGGGACGCGGTAGAGGAGGAGGAGGTGGAGGAGGATGACGAGATGGGTGGCTGCCTGTAACCCACCAGCTCGTACAACGAAGCCCCGAGCTGCACATCTCCGGGCCGCTGTGGCCGCAACATGGTCGCGGGAGCCGCGTTCACACGCGCCTGGGAAACCGCATAGTACATCTGGGGCGGGGGCTGTGGGGGCGACCGAGGGCGCCCTTCACTGACGCCCGAGGGTGGGCCGGTCGGCAGATCGCCCTCCCCGCGGACCTGCGCGCGGGCGAACGACAGAGACGGGCAGTGCGCGCCTGACACCTTTAAACCCGGCTTGGGAACCTGCGAGGACCACGGTTGGTGGGGTGCAGCCAATAGAGGTGCGAGCTTGGTCACAGGCGAGTGTTCATTGGCCGCCTGTGCAGAGGTACAGCCAGAGTTGCCAGAGATGGTTATCGCGGGGCGCCTGCGCGGGTGCCGCAGTACCCGCCCCGGGAGAGGAAGGGAGGGAGCTTTATAGGGCGCAACACGGTTCCTTCGAGTTCTAGTTCAGCGGGTCATGCTAAAATGGCTTTTGCCTCTCTTTATCTCTCAAGCTCTATTCCCATCCCTTTTAATATTTACATTTGTCCATGTAAAATGTGATCCAGCCAGTAACTACCACTGGGAACTGCTGTAGCTGGAAGGAGAGCAGGGCAATCTGGGTTACAGAGTGAGAGGCTGATTGTTACAAAAAAAAAAAAAAAAGTCAAATATGTCTAACATGAAAAGTAGCATTCCTGAGTGCGCAGTTCAGTCGTTAAAACACCTGACTGTTCACAGAATTTTGCAACGGATGATCGGGACTTGTTAGCTTTTGCAAAACTTAAATCATTAAAACAACAAAACAACCCTATCTCTTGATAACCATTAAAAAAGAAAAACCTCTCTGCCTGTCTTAGTAACTAGGGGAGGAAGGGTTCGGTCCTCTTGTCTGACAGTTGCCAATCACAGCTCCTCACTGAGGGAAGTCAGCTCAGGAACTTAAGCAGGCACAGAGGCAAGAATTGAGAGCGAGCCCACCCACCAAGGGGAGCTCTTACTGACTTCCTTCCCAGAATCTGTGATGGTTACCTTAGACATCACAGGCCCACCTGTCTGGAATGGTGCCAACTCACAGTGGGCCGGGACCTCCCACATCAATTATTAATAAAAAAAACGCATCAAAGAGGTACCCACTGGGCTGATCTGGTGAAGTCAATTTCTCGTTTGAGGTTCCCTCTTCCCAGATATGTCCGTTTGACAACCAAGACGCCACTTCTCTGCCTTGGTAACCTTCATCCTGGGGTGTCTGCATGCCTTTGTTTTCTCAGGGAATCTCATATAAGCAGCAGCACACAGTGTTTGTCTTTTAGTGGCTGGCTCATTTTGGCGACTTAGCATGATTTCAGGCTTCAGCCCTGTCAGACATAGCATGCATCTCAATTCTTTTCCTCCTGTGCCCAAGGTTGGGCCCCACTCCATATTTATTGAAAGATCTTTAAACTTAAGATCCCCCTGTCTCCACCTCCCAGATGCTGGGAATACAAGCATTGACCGTGCCCAGTTTACGCACTGGTGTGGATCCGAAGCCAGAGTTTTGTGCACACCAGGCAAGCACTCTACCAACAGAACCACTCAGTTCTAGCCTCAGTTCTTCCTGCTGATAAAGCCAAATAGCACATTGTACTTCCCAGTGATGTCTTATGTTTCCCGAGCTCACAGAGGGAAGCTTCACCCTCACAGCTATCAGGACAATGTTCCTAAGAATATGGTCTACTCTGGTTTTACATTTAAGTACAAAACTTCCCAGCAGTCTCGGAGAACAAAATGTGTGGTTGCCTGACAGGGGCAGTAGGGTGGCTACTCTCTATTACTCTCACCTCAGCTCTCTGATCCAAAGGTCTACAGGGACGAAGGAGTCTTTGGGGTTACAGTTGTCTCTTCCTTCCCCAAAGGGATTCGAGCTCTTTTTATCAGTGACTTGACTCCTCCTTAAGCAAACCCCACTCTGATCAGAAAGAAAATAACACCCTACATTCCTAGCCATCGAGGGCGGCACCAAATATTTCTCTTCAAGTACAACAGGATTCCTAGTGAAAGCTAGCGTCCCTGCACATAAGCGGTACGCGCACCTGCAGCTAGTTAGAGTCACAAAATGTCTCCAGACCTCTGGAGACCAGTTTGGTATCTAAACTTGGACTGTCCGATAGGGTAGCAGCAGGTGGTCATGTCAGCGGACATTCATTAATAAACGAAGCTCAGAACTGTGTCTGCAGTTGCACACTCGTTGCCTCAGGTGCACAAAGGGATAGTTGTTACCTGCAGAACAGCAGATGTATGCACACTCCTCCCATGGCTGGAAGTTCAGATCTATCATGAAACAGAAGACGCACCTCTTCTCCCTTGATACCTTGGGCAAGACAGGAGTGTCCACCATAAGAACTGATGTTTGCTGTGAGCACACTTGGTGTGCTTGCTGACTTCAAGACAGCCATGTTCTTTCGCCAACATTCATCCCATGGGCCCACTTGAGGCTCTGCTTCCAAGCTCCAAGTGAACTTGTAACATCCTGTGTTGGTGCAGGTTCAACAGAGCTTTCCTCTGCCTGGGATACGTCCCAGCTGCCCTCTTTCAGTATTTTTGACCAACCACTGGCTCCATTGCTGCGGCCCTGATTGTTTTAGGTGTGGATATTCTCTTGTCCAGGCAGGATGGTTTCCAGAGCAGGGAGTCACCCACTCGTCTACATTTGTCTGAAGCTCAGTACTGTGCTTTTGCATCTCCTGTGTGTCCAAGAGATGTGAAGGGGGTTTGAGGTCACCGCTAGTTCACAATAATACATTGGAAATGTGCAAATGCCCGGAAGTGCTCATTCAAGAGTGTGGGCAGGTTTACAGAGAGGAGGACGCTCTCACTGGGACCCCACTTGGGGACAGGAGGTGGCTGGAAGAAGCTGAGTTTAAAAAAAAACCAAAAAGCAAAATCATACCAGACAGGAAGCAAAGTGACAATGAAGAAACAGAGATTTCAACACTTCACGAATCATGTCACCCTTAGGCAGAGCTGTCTGTTTGAAATGTTTTCACAGATACCTGCGTTTGAGTAGCTGAGCATTTTTGATCCCCATTAAACATGTCAAAACTGAGATTTTCAGGAAGTGCTAGACTACTGAATGCCTTCAGACAGGAAAGACAAAACTTTTCTATCAGTAAATGGCTTCTCAGAAACCCTTCTCAGAGGCCCAGGAGAGAGTGGTAAGGGAAAGGGTTTCACATTGGGTGGGTAAAAGGACCAAATGCCCAGCTAAAGTCTACCCAGCACTGACAAGGTTATGTGTTCAAGCTATGCTCAGGAAGAATAGGGACGCTATCTCCAGAAAGCCCGCACCACCTTGGCAGCCCCTGTCCAGCATGTTTCCTCTGGACCCCTTAGTCCAAAGTACCAGATCAGGCAAGCTTTGGTGACCCCTCCCTCTGGCTTTCTTCTCTGCCCAGTCCCTAGGCAGGGTCTGAGGCAGTGAAATAGGGAGACAGAACCCAGAACTGAGTCATAATGGTTCAGAGTGTCCTCTCTAAGTTTCCCAACCACAGGCAGGGGCACCAAGAATCTTGCCTCCAGGAGACACTTTTGCTGTGGGTATTCCCAAAGGGAGTTTTTACCCTTGGCTTTACTTCATCGTCCCCTTCTTGGAGAAGAAACAAGTCCCCACCACCACCACCATGAAGAATAACGGTAGTCAGCCTGCATTTAGGTATCCCAGTGGAGGGCCCCAGAAGAGAGTTCCGGGTGGCCGTACGGTCCCAACATGGGCACAGGATTTGGCATTCTTTGGAGCTGGTGACTTGGATGGCCCCTTGTGCCGGGCCCAGAGCTCCAACAGCATGCAAAGCGTGACAGCTGGCAAAGGCCAGTGAGGCATTGTGGCCACTGGCAGGGACCCATGCAGTCTGTCTCAAGGGGAGGCAGCTGCTGTGGCCTCCCACATTCAGGACATGCTTGGGGAACAAGTTGCACCAGCCTTAACAACGCTCTTGTCTTCACCCAAATGGGTTCTCGTTCTCTCTCTCTCTCTCTCTCTCTCTCTCTCTCTCTCTCTCTCTCTGTGTGTGTGTGTGTGTGTGTGTGTGTGTGTTATCTCTGTCCCTTTCTGTCTCTCTGTCTCTCTCTCTCTGTGTGTGTGTGTATATATATATATATATATATATATATATATATATATATATATCTGTGTGTCTGTGTGTATCTGTCTCTGTCTCTGTCTCTCTCTGTCTCTGTCTGTGTGTGTGTGTGTGTGTGTGTATACATGTGCTCACATTCATGATGGATTCCAGCCATGGAATGTGAATCTCAGGCTCCCTTTTCCTCACATAGAAATGTAGGCTACTCTGCCTACCTTGGTATTGGGCTGAAAGGGTGGAGCCTCTGAAATGGCAGGCGCTGGGTGATGTGCAGATTTCTAAGCACGAGAACAGGCTGTGACACTGAAGCCTAATATAGCTTCTCTTAAGACACGTTCCTCTCACAAGCAGCCAGCTAAGCGTTCAGAGGTTTGTGCTAAAATGTGATACATAAACTGGCTGGAGTTAAGACTGGCAGATGATGGAACTTGTATTCCAGAGCATGAAGAAGGAAACCTTTGAAATGTTTAAATTATTCTACAAGTGTTGCAGTTTACACCATCAGTATGAAAAGTGGCAGCCACATCCGATGCCTGGTCCCCTGTTGCCCCCAGATTTAACTTTCCTGGAATAGAAGAGGCAGGAAAGTGCCAGGGAGAACAGCTTCATGCTGGATTTCTCTTTTGAGGGAGAGGAGAGTAATATTAAAGAAAAAAAGATATTCTTTGCTGTGTCTTCCTGGCTGGAGAAAAACACTCTGAACCACCTCACCAGAGTTTAAATCCCTCTTAGAAATAACTATTTAAATAAAGGTTCCATCTGAAACAATGTTGAAGACCATGTGTGGAGTCCATTTTCAAAAGTCAGTGCAGTTAATCAAATGTAATGTCTGGTGCCTGACCATAATGTTTTAAAAATCTATATAGCTACCTCCACTGTGCAGGGCACAGGCAGGAACACGCTATTCTCTTTGGTGGTGATAACACTGGAGGTTACCAGAGATAGGTATATTTTATGAAGACTAAAGAGTTTATCTTATTTCGAGGGTGGGCATGTGTACATGCATGTGCCACATATAGAAACCAAAGGTTAATGCCATTCCTCTGTCTTTCTCTACCTTGGTTTTGAGATTGTCTCTCACTGAACCTGGTTCTCATTGGTTGGCTAGTGAGCTCTGCGGATCCACCTGTCTCCCCACCTGCTTGTCTTCCTTGCCACAGAACTGGGGTTACAGATGTGTGCTGCTACACCTGGGCTTACCTGGGTGCTGGAGATGTCACATGCAGGCCCTCCTGCTGCACAGCACATGGTGTCCTCAGAGGCGGCTCCCCAGCCATTACTTTATTTTGCATAAAGCCATTGGCACTTGATTTTAATAAATTTTACTACTTCAAATGATTTCTGAATCCAAAAATAATCATATGACATATTTTGGGAAACTAGAAAAATAAATTAAGGGGCATCTGTGTGTTTGGGGGCGTTCCCTAGACTAACAAAAGCTTGGTTCAGCTATTGGTGACATAATTCAAGCAGATGGGCCCATGCCCTCCCCCATTTTTTTTTTTGAAATTCAGAGTGACCTAGCAGAAGTAGATGTTCTTTGCTCCTGTGAAAACAGTGAAAGTGCCCTTGTTCGTGTAGGCTGTATAAAAACACCACTGTTCATCTCACTCTACAGCCAAGAACTATTCGGAATGATTCGTGAAAGGTGAAACAGTGTTTTTCTCTTAATGACGGTGGGAGATGTTTTCTGCCACTTCAAAAGCAGGTCAGTGGAATGCAGGGCATCAGGTACATTTGGTAGATGAGGTAGGAATCATGGCGTGTGAACTCTTTATATGTTAGCGCGCGCGTGCGCACACACACACACACATACACACACACACACACACACACACACACACACACACACACACACATCTAATCTGGTTTAGGGCAGAGCAAAAATATTTTCTGAGCTTCTCTGAAAAATTAGTAACTGAAGCCAAATGTTCCCAAGGCTTCCAGCGAGACAACGAAAAGATACAATTTGCTTGGAAGGCTGCGGCTAATTTATAACACAATGTCCAATGTCATGGTTAGTTTTGTTGCAAAAATTTGGCAGCCTCACCCAGAGGCTCAGGCAGCCTGAAAAGATGTGAGCCGGTTCTGGCTGCAGCATCTCTCACTCGCTGGATGTTCCAAATGGTTCAAACAAGCCCTTTCATAGAGACGCGGGGCCAAGTGTGCTCAAAGGAATGAGGAGAAACAAAGGTGGTGTGAAGTCACTTCCCTGCACTGGGTCCAGCCATCCGGTTCCACTCTTTCCCCCATTGAACAGGCAGAATGCGACAGGAAGAGGGGGGATCAAGGGAACAAACGGGCTGATGTGTTCGGGGAGAGAATGGAGAGGGGCGGGGCTTCGGGCTGCCAAACCTTCATTCTAGGTTTTCAGACCGGACTGAATGAAGAATTATAGAAACCCGAAAGGTAATCAAATATGGGTCACTGAAGCGCTGAGACCAAGTTGCTAAGACACCTGCAGAGGCAGAGGGCTCTGGAAGTCAGTGTGGGCCCCCATAGTTGCTTGGGCAAGACACCCTGCCTGGGGTACAGAAGGGGACTGTTCACATGCTCACCTGTTGTTTGCTGTTGGCTCCTAGTTCTTTCCCCGCCACCACATGCCAGTCAGAGCCAGAGCCTGAACCTGGCTCCAGATTAGACCACCAACGGGAGGAGCAGGACTGTGAAAGGCTTCCCAGAGTGCAGTTGAGGTGACCAAAGCCTCTGCCTGCCTCGCCACATGGTGCTCTGACCTGGAAATATTAACCCAGAAGCTGGAGACGTTGGATAAATTTGCAGATATCCTGAGAAGTTTCTGCTCAAAGGCTCAGCCCATTTGTGTCTTACAGAGTGGCGCCCTCAGCCCTGATCAGGAGATAAAAGCTGGCTATACGGAAATCTTTCTCCTTGAAAATAGGGCTAATAGTATTTATGTCTCCGAGGTATGGTAAGGACTGGGAAAAATGTAAATAGCATGTCCTGTCTAAAGCCTGGCATGCAGAAACTGTTCAGTCCTTAAGACTTTTCAGTTATTACTTTACTTCCGACAACTGCAGTATCCCAGGTTAACTTGCTTTAAGAACGAATTTGCTCAGTGGCAAGCATTTGGGGTGCTCTGTCCCCTAGCATACATGCCTCACACCCCAGATGTCCCACCCTTGAGTGTTTTTGGAACACTGTTCTGGTCTCACTAAACCAAACTGGCAACAGTGTGCAAAGAAGGGTGTGTGGCTATCAGCTCGATGTGGGCCCAAACACGGGCAGAGGGCTGCTATGAGGACTCTGAGATGGACACCTGGCTTTGACGCTGGGCCCCTAGCTTACTAGCTGTGCAGTTAGGAATAAGAGACTTAGCATGTTCCTGCGCTAGGGATGATTGACTTGAACGTGTCTATAGGATCTTGGTGAAAATGGAGTGGATTGATGTCCAGGCACAGAGAAAAAGCATGGTAGCACTTCCTGTTGCTATCATTCTGTGAACAATTGTGATGGCTTCACTGTGCCCTTGAAATGTGTGTTGAAATCCTACCCCCAGAACCTCAGAATGTGTCATTAGTGGCCCCCACAGGCTCACTGCAAATGGGATTAGCTGGGATGAGGTCACTAGAGTAGGTATAATCTATGTGACTGGTATGCTTATGAAAAGGGGAAAACACACACACACACACATTCACACACTCTCACACTCACACCCTCACACTCACATACACACACACTTTCACTCTTTTTTTAGAGATTTATTTATTACATATTAACATATTGTAGTTGTCTTCAGACACACCAGAAGAGGGCATCAGATCTCATTACAGATGGTTGTGAGCCACCATGTGGTTGCTGGGATTTGAACTCAGGACCTCTGGAAGAGCAGTCAGTGTCTTAACTGCTGAGCCATCTCTCCAGCCCTTTTAAAAATAAATCTTTGTTTATTTGTTTTAGTTTTTTTTAAGATTTATTTATTATATATGAGTACACTGTCACTGTCTTCAGACACACCAGAAGAGGGCGCCAGATTGCATTACAGATGGTTGTGAGCCACCATGTGAGCGCTAGGAATTGAACTCAGGACTTCTGGAAGAGCAGTCATTGCTCTTAACCACTGAGCCATCTCTCCAGCCCTTCACACTCACACTTTTACACATGCACACTCACACACTCTCACTCTTACACACGCACACTCAGACACTCACATACACATTCACACTCTCACACACACATTTTCACACACAGGCACACTCTCTCATATACATCAACACATGCACACTCTCACACATTCACACACTCTTACACACTCACACAGGCACACTCTCACACACACATGCACACTCACATACTCTTACACACATTCGCACTCACACACATACTTACATACTCTCACACACACTCACACACATAGACTCTTTCTCTCTCTCTCTCTCTCACACACACACACACACACACACACACACACACACACACACACACCCTTAGAGATGAAGTCAAAAGCAAAGACTCAGACAAAAAGCTAAGAGACAGAGAAGATCGCCATCAAACCATCAGAAGTTAGGGTAGAGGCAGGGAACTGATTCCCTTGCCTTAGAGGGGAAGAAGCCAATCCTGCCACCAGCTTGATCTTAGACTTTGATTCCCTCCCCAAACAGTGAGATGGTGGAGTTCTACCAGGAATGCCTAGCCTGCTGCCTCTAGAATGGGTAGGAAAATTGTACAGCATAAAACTGTAAGCTTACTCAGATGCCGAGATGCTATCTGTTTTTTTTTTCCCTCACTCAATTGCACGGTTCTTGCGTGTGAACTTGGTACGTGGAGCCATAACCCACTGTCCAAAGGTTGGACCCTTCTGGAAGACACCCAGTGGCACTTTGATTTAGTAGCCAGAGCTGACTCATTCAAACTCTGAGCTGGCTCCTACACTGGGCAGCGACTGGCTGGGCAGACTCTGTGGTCAGAGTTTCTATGCTCAAACTCATCTCTGCTTAGCGTATGCAGCTTGGCCATTTAAAGGTGTGTGAATATGGATGGGCTACTTAGCCTCTCGGTGCCCAAGTTGATCGCTGTATACAGCAAAGTTCATAATTACCTTGAATATACTTAAGTACCTTTGAAAGGGTTGGCTGGGTAGAGGCCAACATCCGTGCAGGGATGCTGCTGCTGCTAATGGTGATGATGGTGGTGGTGGTGGTGTTGGTGGTGGTGGTGATGATGATGATGATGATGATGATGATGATCTGGGGACCAGTTTTGAGGACACTGAGGTTTCAGCATACCAGTTAAAGTAACTGGGGTCTCTAGGTCTGTGATCAGGTCAGAAGTCAGGAGTGGAGAGATCAGGCCATTATAGTAGGAAACAGGATGGAAGGAAGACAAGGAGGTTGCCAGAAGGAATAACTCCATGACCCCAGCCTGAAGGACCTAGATTACTGCCATCTTTTGTTCTCAACGGCAGTTCATAGAAAGATTGACACATAGGGACATAGTCTTCCTCTGGACTGCCAATCAGGCAAAGCATGCTTCAGAAATATGGTAAGCCTAAGTCACCTAACAGTGCCTTGCACAAGTCAAGCTCCTTGTAAGATGTGGCTTTAAGGCCCGGGGTTTGCAGTGGGCAGTGCATGCTCTGCCTGGGCTGTGCTCACATCTCACCAGCTGTGATGGGGCTGGGCTGTTCCTGCAGATGAATGGCCCATTTATTGTTTTACAAACTATTTTCTCATCTCTTATCTCACTAGAACCTTCCACGACCTCTATGGAAGCTAAGACCCAGAGAGCCTTAGAGGCCCAGCCCAGTACTGCCCTGGTGCAGAGCTTGGGGTAAGACAGGAATCATTCTTGATGCTGCTAACACTCTGCCTTTCTTGATGCCCGCATGTGTGCATATGTGGTCAGGACTGGAAGCTTGCAATTCTCGTATCTGAAAAACAAAACCCACTCCCTCCTTCTGTGTTTGTAGAATCATGAGTTCCATTGACAGAGCTTCCCTGATCAGTTGGAAACTGGGCTAGCCTGATGACACTGTTATGCCAGAATATTCTAGACTTTCTCAAGAGTGGGCATAGCTTTCTGTTAGTCCCCCTGGCCGTGGGGGTTGGGGGCAGAGGGCAGCTGTGACAACTGCTACTGCTTCCCACACTGCTCAGAGTCTGAGGTCGGGACAATTTCACGCTCCTTCATCCCTATTATGACCTCCAGGCGCATGGCAGCTGCTTGACTCCAGAGCGGGAGACAGGAAGTATTATATTGTTGTTAGTAACACTTAAGATGGGAATAACGCTGTGATGAACTCAGTCTATTCTTCTCAATTTTAACGGTGGATCCATTAAAATTATACTGAGTGCTCAGGACACATTTTAAAAAACAATTGTTTCTATCGACACTTGCTTGTAGGATGAGATCCTTGCCAAGAAAGCGGTGCTTGTGTCCCTCAGCCAAATGGAAGGGCTGCAGTGCCTGTCATTCTGCAGAGCACTGGCGCACTGAGAGTATTGGACATTTGGGTTAGCCTGGATGGAAACGTCACCTCTGGGGAAGATAGGACACGCCCATCCATGCTCCTACCCTCCCCTACTTTGGTCCTGGGCTGGTCCTAGCAAGCTGGGACATTATTGCTGAAATCTCTGTGGACTCCTCTGCTCCAGGCCCTGATAGCTTTGAGCTGAGGTTACCCAGTAGGGCAGGGAGAGGCCCTGGGAGGCCCTCCGGGGTGTAGTTTATCATATCCACTCTTCTTCCTGTTGCTCAGAGCCTCCTGTAGTCATGTGGTCTCAGGGTGTCTTCCTGGACTTCGAAAGGTCTGCACTGTGCCTCACAAGCACTGTTAGCGATCTCCAATCTCCAGTGTCACATAGTCACTCAGCATAACCCAGGCTGCTCCAAAACTGGTCCACCTGACCTTGTCCCCCAAAGCTCATGCATTGGAACGCTCCCCCAAGAGCCTCTGCTTAGGATATTTGGAGAAGAGACCTTTTGGAAAGCAACTGGGATTGAATGGAGTCCTGGGGCTATTTCCCATGTTGGGATTCATGACTCAGGAACAAAGACCTGAGCTACTCTGCCTGCTCTTGGTGGTGGTGGTGATGGTCCTCTTCCTTGTTCGATGCAGCAAGAAGGCTCCTGCCAGATGTTAACATTGTGTGCACCTGGCCTTCTCAGTCTCCATGAACCCCCAAACTTCTATGCTTTCTAATAGTCCTGGTCTTGGGTATTCTGATTGTCTTAGTCAGGGTTTCTATTCCTGCACAAAACATCATGACCAAGAAGCAAGTTGGGGAGGAAAGGGTTTATTCAGCTTACACTTCCACATTGCTGTTCATCACCAAAGGAAGTCAGGACAGGAACTTACACCACCGGGCAGGAACCTGGAGGCAGGAGCTGATGCAGAGGCCATGGAGGGTGCTACTTATTGGATTGCTCAGCTTGCTTTCTTATAGAACCCAGGACTACCAGCCTAGGGATGGCACCACCCACAATGGGCTGGCCTCCCACCCATGATCACTAATTGAGAAAATGCCTTACAGCTGGATCTCATGGAGGTATTTCCTCAAGGGAGGCTCCTTTATCTGTGATAACTCAAGCTTGTGTCAAGTTGACACACAAAACCAGCTAGTATACTGACACAGACAGAATATGAATGATATCCTCTACTTAACAGAACTCACCCACCACAGAAAACTTAACTGTCTGTTGAGCATACCCAGGAGAATTGTGATCTACCTTCTAGTTGAATTCAGAGCTTTCCCTGTAAGAGTCTTTTAGGTGAATGGACCAGTCTTTATATTATCATGCTAATAATAGAGAAAATGAGGTAGCCTGGGCTAGATAACACCCTAGATATGCCCACTGCACGCAGTGCTCTTCTCATGCCTGTGCCAGTGTCCCTGAGTGTTCATTCTTCCTTGGCCTTTCATTTACCCGTTGTTAGGCAACACGCTCTTCTCTGTTGTCTCTCACCTGTTGGTAGGCAGCGTGATCTTGGAGATGCAGCCATGTGTGTCTCCAGCGATCTCAGGCTGGAGGCTCTCCTAACTCACTGTAAGAAGAGTGGGGGTTGCTGTGTGAACAGGATGAGTGAGCTGCCCTTGGGTGGTCTCTCTCCTTGCTCTCTGTCCTGCTCTTTCCGTCCCTGTATCAGGATGCTGTAGATGTTACAATTATCCCAGGTTCAGGCCACCGCTGATGGCTGCCCATCTATGAGATACTCTGTGTTAAATAGGGGAGGCTGTGTGCTAGGAAGTGATTATCCTCATGGTGGCCCGAGTCAAAATTTGATGGTTCCAGCTTCTCTGGCCCATGCCCTGAGCTGACTCTGTAGAGACTCCACTTGAGTGTTGACCATCTTGTCTCTACCTTCAGGAGCAAGGAGTGTGTCCATCAAGATCTCATCTTTTTTCTTATGTGTGTGCCACGAAAGACAGAGGTGCCAGAGAGGGGAAGGCCATGGGATAGACACAGCCCGTGTTTCAACTCTTCGCTTTAAGTTCCATGATGATGAGGTATAGCTGAGCTTCTTAGGTTTTACTTTCTCCTGGACAGATGACCAACATGCCAGCTTCCTCCAGCAGACAACCCCAGCCACAATTCTTAATTCAAACACGGGGTCCTTTATACCCAAAAGCTTTGGCAGCTCCCCAATGCGTTTATAACTCAATTCAAAGGCCCAGAAGACTCTCCACAATGGACTCTAAAGCTTTAGGGCTTTTAGAAGTTTGGGGACACCATTCAAGGGACCACAAAGAGAGAGAGAGGTGGGGGGGAGACAGGGAGAGAGACAAAGAGACAGAGAGAGACAGAGAGAGACAGAGAGACAGAGAGACAGAGACAGAGAGACAAAGAGACAGAGAGACAGAGAGACAGACAGAGACAGACAGAGACAGAGAGACAGAGAGACAGAGACAGAGACAGACAGAGACAGACAGAGACAGAGAGACAAAGAGACAGAGAGACAAAGAGACAGAGAGACAAAGAGACAGAGAGACAAAGAGACAGAGAGACAAAGAGACAGAGATCGACAGAGACAGAGAGACAGAGACAGAGACAGAGGCAGAGACAGAGGCAGAGAGACAGAGAGATGTCTTGAGAACAATATGATGGTAACTACTTATCTTCGACCTCTCATCCTACCACCAGAGCCCAGCTCCAGCCCTAGCCCCAAGGTCATCAGCTCAAGCCTGCATGGGTCTTTCTGCAGCAGGCAGCCTCATCCCTGACTCATACAGTTGCTCTTGTCACCATTCAACACCTGCTGGTCACACAGTCCCAATGCTGTAGCTTTCTTTTGCAGTCATCTCACCCTGGTGCCTACCCTGACTCAGATCCACAGTCACTCTCTTCCGTTCTTTCCTCACAAGTTTCCCTCCCTGCCTGTCATTATAAGTGTGTCTGTCCCTAGGGCCGAGAACCCTTTCTGGGACTCCATAAAGTCCTGTTGTTCAGTGAACCTTAATTGCATCCGTTCTACCACGAGGAGGGTTCTTTGCCATCTATCCTTTCATAGCTGTACCTGTGGCTATTGGGGAATGAGATGTCCCCAGCACCTGCAGGAACTGACCCGCTTTCCCTGCCTGGGCTCTCATGTGAGGGCAGCTCCTGTTGATGGCTGCCTTCTTCTACCGGGACATTGCAGAGCCATAGGTCAACTGTGCTTATGTTCAGCCATCTTTATCACTGGCTGGCAAGCTCAGGGGAGGCTCTAGACTGCTACACACAGATGGTCAGAACCTCCATTCTATTCCACTGGACAAATCCAAGTCCCCTCTTCGAGTCCCTTGAGGCCAGACAGTGTCCTGTTTCTCCTCTCATACCTCCTCCGAAGGCTGCTCTTGGCCTTGCATACCACGGCTTTCCTGTACTTTTGCATTGGGGACACCTTTTCCTCTCTGATTGGAGGACACCAGCTCATTGGCCATGCTCCCATTGGCCGAGAAGAAATGTCCCAGGGCACAGAAGATCCAGTCTTTCCCATGTTACTCTGAGGCAGTGCATCTCTGAGGTGGAGGTCTATTTAAAAGGGCAAGAAGGAGGAGTGAGCTGCTGAGTAGCTAGTCTCCAAAGACTGCACCCGTGCCTTCTGCCTCCATGTTCAGAGCATTCCAGTGTGGAACCTGGGGGGCACTCTTTAATCAGGAGAACACAGGAGATAGAAGCCATGATGTCCTGGCCTAACTAGGGAGTGTCCCATCCCACTTTGTTCACAGCTGTGTGAGGCTGGTGTCGCTGCTGTTCTGAGACTTCCCTTCTCTGACGAGAGAGTTGAGGCTTGGAGAAGTGATTTGTCTCTAACCAGTCTCACCCACAAATCAACCTTGAGGACACAAGGTAAAACTCCTGAACTCTGATGGCATGGTAGCCCAGGGTCCGCACCTGTTTCTAGAGAAAGAACCAGAGAATAGATTTGTTTTCTAAAAACTGAACCAAACCAAAAGTAAAGATATGGTTGGTCTCTGGTTTTTTGTTTTGTTTTGCTGTTTTGTTTTGTTTTTCTGTAACTTCCATAGGCTCCCACTTCTCCAGGTATAGATGGGGTTTGCCTGGGTCTCTTTCTGCCATTTCTGACTTATAAATTCTGCAGTTGCTCCTTCATATGGTGCTAAGTGGCTAAGAAGAGTTCTTGACTTTTTTATTCTGCCAATGCTTGCATTTAAACTCTGTGACTATTTGAGACATCCAAGAAAATAGTGTTTGAAAAGCTATCTGGGAAGCAGGAGAAGGCAGGGGTCCAGGTTAGCCCCACCTCACCTCATCTGGGGCCCTTTCCTTTCTTACATCTTAGAGACTTAAAGAGTCGTTTTGCTTTTATATTGATGAGGTTGAAAGCGGGCATCAAGAGACCTCCCTTAACAGTCAGGGGAAAAGACTTCTTAGATCTTTTAGATCAGCGGTTCTCAACCTTCCTAGTGCTGTGACCCTTTAATCCAGCTCCTCATGTTATGGTGATCTGAACCATAAAATTACTTCATGGCTACTTCAAAATTGTAATTTCACTACTGTGATAAATCACAATGTAAATATCTGTGTTTCCTGGTGGTGGTCTTAGGCTCTGAACCACTGTTTCAGACATTTTTGCAAGCCTGAAAACAGCAGTCAGCTTAGGCTTCAGGACACAGATCATGCAGGTGGGAACACCTGGAAAGGGGTTTGACTGTGCTCTGCTGTTTGGGAATCTTTGATGCCATAGGTCTTGTAGTTTGTCATTTCCTCACTCTGGAGAGAGCCACCTGTCACGCCACCCTGACATCATAGCAACAGACAAATAGGAAACCTGCATCCTTGCCTCACAGATGTCATAAGACTTTTTAAAGGTAGTGTTTCAGTAGTGTTCTAGCCTGGTCCTCACTATGTAGCCCAGGCTGGTCTACCTCAGCCTCTCAAGTGCTGAGATAACAGGTGTGTGTCACCAGCTAGGCTAATCATTTAATTTATCTTTCTATTTGGAGAAAGATGTTTACATTGACCAGCATTGGTTTTCCAGAGAACAGAAACACTCTTAGATGCTTCCCAGTTCCTATTTAGTCTCTGGAATAATTTTGGATAAGAGGAAATTACAGCAGTAGGCTAAGGGTGCAGCTCCTGGGGTGGAGATTTGAGGCCAGCTGGGAGACAGCAGACCCTGGCAGAGAGGAAGCAGGTGGAAAAGTTTGTTTCCTTCGCCTCTTACTTTCTTGCAACAGACTCTTACTATGTTGCCAAAATTGTCTTTGAAGTCCCAAGGGCTAGGCTTATAGCTGATTGCCGCCATGCTGGGCTCGGCTTCTTTTCATTTTATGTGTATAAAAGCAAGAATCCGTCCTGGGCCTATCAGAAAACCAATGCATTTCTACCCAAGAACAGCAAGTACTCGATAATAAAGCTAGCTAGCAAAGTAAGACCCACTAAACAGGACATTCTCAAAGGTCTCTGCACTGGCTCGTTCCCAAGCAATGCATGGTTGGTTCTCATGCACATGACCACTAAGACAGGTCCCAGAAGTGTGCAGTGGGTGCCAGGTTGGAAGTTGGCAGGTGGGAGTGTTGGCATTCAAATTCAGCTCTGCCTAAGTCCAAGAAGGTCTGAGCTGTTTCTCTGAACCTTGAACTTAGAGCTACAACACCAGACCTCAGATTGAGCTCTAGCCCAGAGCTGTCCCTCTTGGTGTGCTGTGCTTATGTGGACTGACAATCAAAGCTATCCTCTAGAGGTCTGGTGAGATCCTCTAGAGATTGGGACAGCGTAAAGTGCCCTAGTGTCTGTGTCATTAGGCTGAGGGTTTTTCTCTTAATGGTACCACTTCTAGCTGCTTTTTTGCAACCATAGGAGGGGCTGCATGCTGCATGGATCCTAGCTGGCTGGATGACCACAGGACCTAGTTTGCCCCCAGGTCCTGTGTACAAATGGCCTCAACTTTTCTTCTTGGGGTCTTTTAAATTGTGGTTCTTTTTGATGGAACAGAGTTTAGGTATTCTTAGGTTTTCCTATTCCACCAGAGTAGCCTGTAAGTCACAGCAGGAAAAGAAAGCCCTCCAGCTTGAAACTGGTTAATTCCAAATCACTTTAAAGAGCAGATTTTGCGTTTGGCCAAGGCCCCTACAAAACCAGTTCTCTGCAGAGTCTTTCTTTACAGTGTGAGCGCAGTGTCCCTGCACTCTAACAGTGCACCAGCCTGCAGGGGGACCGAGAGTAGTCATGCTTTCCTATCAGGTCTCTTAAGTAGTGCTAGGCTTGAATTATGTCACCTCCAAAAGATTTGTTAGGGTCCCAGTCCCAGTGCCTCAGGTGAAACCTTTTGTGGGGATAGGGTCTTCATGGTGGCAATCAAGCTACAGTGAGGTCATTATGGTTGGTCTAACCTGACCTGAGATATCCCGACACAGAACATGTGGAGAGAGAGGGTAGACTGTGCACACCAAGGAAGAGGACTCCGCCTCTCTATCCTCAGAAGGAGCAGACTGCCTCAACCTCAGGTTTACTTCTGGCCTCCAAACTGAGACAATCCCCACCTGCTGTCAGGGCACTCGGCCGATGGCAGCCATAGTCCACAGAGTATGCACTTGCTTCTAGAGGAACCTGGGAAGAGCTCCTGGTCAATGTGCTTTACAGCTGAAAGGAGTTCTGTGTGACCCTGGGAGGAGAGTGGGGGCCCCACGCTGACGTTGGTTCTGGAAGACTCAGAAAGCAAGACATCTAGTATTCCTCCCCACTTACATATTTTGAATTTTCCAAAGAGAAGGTGACGTGTAGGCCAAGATTTGTCCCCAGTCCTCAATGCCCACCCATTGCCATTAATTGGAATATATCTAAAATTCAAAAGTATGTGGATTTGAGTAGCTCTTAAAATCGTCCAAGTCATGGAGTTGAGGGTACAACTCAGAGGTACATCCTGTTGCTTGATGTGCATATGCTCTGGTTCTGTTCCCAGAAAACAAAACAAAAGCCTTAAATATACGGGCCGCTCTCCCACTGGGGACTAGTGTATAGTTCAGGAATAAATCTTATGCTTAGAATATGTGAGGGGCTAAGTTCCATTCTGTCTCTGTCTCTGTCTCTCTCTGTCTCAGTTTCTGTGTCTCTGTCTCTCTCTGTCTCTCTCTGTCTCTCTCTGTCTCTCTGTCTCTGTCTCTGTCTCTGTCTCTCTCTCTCTCTCTCTCTCTCTCTCTCTCTGTGTGTATTGAATAAATAAAATTATCCAGGTCTGGATCTACTCACTGTTGTATCCCTGACTGTGTAGTGTAGTTACTGGTTTAGAACTAAGCACACATTTCTGTTTTGCTATTCTTGACACTTACAGCGGTCGGAATATATGATTCTTGTGTTGGAGAATACAGTATGCCCAAGCCAGCAAAGCCAGATCCATCCTAATTCTAAGGACTGGAGGAGCCTAATGGGGGCTGACAGTTGCAGGTGACAGTCCTAACCAGTCCTGGATCAGATGAGAAGTTTATAGGCTGTTAATAAACTGGAACCAATTGGTGACCGTGGGCTGATTGTGCCTGTGGCTGGGGACGCAGGTCCTTGGGAGCGTTCACACTTGTGCTGTGTTATCTGCATAGAGCGGAGGCGCCTGCCGCTCTTGCATTTGTTACAGAGAATAGACATATGTCCCTCACACTAGCTCAGGGAATAGCTAATGAAGCAACACAATGATTGCTTGTGCCCTGGGCTGTGACAAACCAGGCTCTGTCACGCTCTCACAGAACCACGAAATGCTAGTGTGTTTTTAATAGACAATAATGAATATATTTGAAATATATTAGAATTGATTTAGCTTGTGCATTCAACTTTAAAAAGAAAAAACAAAAATAAAGAATGCTGTCTCCAGAAAAGGATTTTGTCCATTTGAATGGTGGTGAGCTAGGAGTGAGAGTCCGCTCTCAGTAAACACATTAGATGGTGTTGTTATAACTTTCTTATACTTTTAATGAGTAGATTATATACTTTGGGGTGGGAGCTGTATTTTATGCAGTATTTGCATAAAAAAGGCATACTCCAGCCATGGTGGTGGTTTCCAGCATTTTCTGGAGGCAAAACGCTTTAAGCAGGGGATGCTTTTCTTGTGCTAAATCTTGGCATCCCTCCTTTAATGTCAGTGGGACTCACAAAAAATTTTTAACTAAAAAATTAAATTGTGAAAGCATTTTAGTACATTGAGTTCAGGCAAATCTTAATGTGGATTCCAGCACCCCAACTACCAGCTCTCAGCCTGGCACCCACTACATACCGGCAGCTTAGGGTTTCCTAAGAGTCCCCACCTTTCCCAGTTGTCCTGGGGGAGAGTACCAATGGCACCCTGGTGGGAACAAGCCACCACAGAAGAGAGCTCTGAGAAGGTTGGTTTCAGTGGTTACTACTGTATCAGTAATAAGTCGTATTAGTAGCCTTAATTCTCCCTAAGAGAGGTGTGATTGCAGAGCTGTATGATACGCTGGGATTCCTCTCAGAACAAAAAATATGAAGTGATTTTTCTTTCCTCTACCTTATACTCTTATGATCAGGACAAAAGACATGACACTAGCCATGCTGCTGAGACACATCAGGGATCCCTTGTTGGAAAACAAGAATTTCAAGATCCTAACAGCAGAACACTGGCCCAAGCTTGTGGCTGATCCATCAAGGAGATGCATAGCTGCTGACAGAGCAGGTGGCCAACCTGTCAGGAGTCATTTTATTCTCAACCAGGACACAAAGGAAGAGGAGACAGAGGACCAGGGCACGAATGGAGCTTATGTGAGCTGAAATGAGTTAAAAATGGGGATTCCAGATTTAACTTGTTCATTCGCACCAGATATTTGTGTGTGAGTGAGGTGAATGTGCATGTGTACGTGTGTGTTTCAGAGAGAGAGAGAGAGAGAGAGAGAGAGAGAGAGAGAGAGAGAGAGAATGAATATAGGTTAGAGGTCAATGCCTGCCTGAGTGATAAGTAGGGAAGGCATACCAGAATACTGGACTGGTAAGAACTGCAAAGACTCATGGGAGGAACATTACAGAAAGGACAGAAATGGACAGTGGCCTGCTTAGTCATCCCAAGGCATCTAGAAACAAACCTGTAGTAGAACAGGGTTGTTGACTGTGGGTGACTGAATCAAGGACTCCTTTGAGTAAGAGATCAAGGTGTTCAATTCCCTTGTATCAAATATCGCAAGCAGTGTATATAATCTGTGCACATGATCTCATACCCTTTAATCACCTCTAGATACTGACAACATCTAATACCGTGCTGATGCAGTGTGAGCAATGGTCACGTTGTGCTATTTAAAGAAAAAAAGTATAAAAATAATCTGTGTAAATTTTCCCCAAAGTATCTTTCCTTCCTTCTCTCTTCCTTTCTTCTTTCTCTCGTGGAGCAGAGCCTCATGGAGACAGGCTCTACATCTTGAGTGTTGGAATTATCAGCCTGGAATTACAGCCATGCTTGGTTGATGGGCACTGGGGATGGAACGCGGGGTTTCCTGCACCGCAGGCAAGTATTCGATTGAAGAGCTACAACACCAGTCTCTCCAACTCCAGGCTCTCCCTCACATGTGTTTTTTTTTTAATCAGAAGTTAATGAAATCTTTGAATGCTGAAGTTAAGGAGACAGAAAACTATTAATAAATTGTGAAAGCGGCAGGGAGAGGCACCAGAGAGTTTGAGAATATGATTCTGTTTGTCTATTTTGATTGATTATGTCCATCGTTTCATGAATCTTCATACTTATTTGTGGTGGTTTGTACATGTTTGGCCAAGGGAGGGGCACTATTAGGAGGCGTGGCCTTGTTGGAGTAGGTGTGGCCTTATTGGAATAGGTGTATCACTGTGGGTGTGGCCTTTAAGACCTTCGAGCTAGCTGCCTAGAAGCCAGTCCTTTCCTAGCGGCCTTCAGATGAAGATGTAGAACTCTCAGCTCCTCCTGCACCATGTCTGCCTGTCCTGCTCCCACCTTGGTGATTATGAATTGAACCTCTAACCTGTAAACCAGCCCCAATTAAATGTTGTCCTTCTAAGACTTGCCTTGGTCATGGTATCTGTTCACAGCAGTAAACCCCGACTCATACAATATTCTTTCACAGATAGAGAAGACACGCACAGCCTCCTGTATCTGCAGCACCATTCACAATAGCTAAGAAAAAGGAAAACCTAAGTGTCCATCAACTGACTTGAAAGAGAGAAAGAAAGAAAGAAAGAAAGAAAGAAAGAAAGAAAGAAAGAGAGAGAGAGAAAGGAAGGAAGGAAGGAAGAAATAAAAGGAAAAAAAACAGATACTCTGTCAGTTGTGACAACATGGATGGAGCTAGAGATCACTGTGGTGCATGAGATAAGCCAGGCACGGAAGAACGAAAGCCACACGAGCTCATCCATGTGTGGGACACACGAGCTCATCCATGTGTGGGATACTAAGAAGTTAGTTCCATACAAGTTAAGAGTAGAACAGCAGCTGCCAAAGGCTGGAGATAGCGGGGTGGAGGGAGAGACGGAGAAAGGTCGACAGGTGGACTCAAGCTACAATAAACAGGAGTGAGAAAGGTTTAAACAGAAAGTGTTAAAGTCAGGTTCGACATTATGCAATGCATATATGACTCAAAGCACTACATGGTATCCATAAGTATATAACGCATGTTTATGGGTTGGTTATTAAACGGAGGAAAAGTAAACTTTAAAGAAAGAGAAAGCAAAATTAGACTTGAGAGACAACCTCAAGTTAGGGGGGAGAAAACATCTACCCAGGGATAGGGTGACTGGCACTGGGCAGGCCCTGAGTGTTGTGTTTTATAGAAAAGAGTCAGGATATGTCTGGTAGAGGCGCGATATGGTGAGCTGGAGGGGGTACCTCTGTGCACCCACGCTGAGGCACCTCTTCCCCATGAGGGACCAGCCACACAATGGTATAGAATAGAGTTTATTTAGGGCATGGGGAGGGGAGTTGAGGATGGAGCAGAGATAGAGAAAGAAAGGCAGAGGGGAGGGGGGAGGCAGGAACGTGTGGAGAGAGAGGGAGGAAGGGAATGGGAAGAGAAGAGTCAGAGAGGGTCAGAAAGTAAGAGGGTAGATGTAAGAGAGTGAGTAGGGCAAACAGCCTCGTTTATAGTGAGTCAAGCACACCTGTGGCCTGTTACCTGTTGCCAGGTAACTGTGGGACAGTCTAGAAGGAATGCTAACACTGGGCCTGAGGCCAAAGGCAATGTAAGAAACGGTGAGACTATAAGCCAGCAATTCGCTTATTACTACCCTCGCTCGCTAAGAATGAATGGTTTCTTCGGGGGCAAAAGGAGCAGTGACTTCCTTATCTTTTGGTTGAGTGACTATGGCCAAACCTGGAGAAACACCTGTGTTTTGGAGCATAGGGTTGGTGACAGACTGGAGAAAGGTTGGAAATCCACCTGGTGAGTCAATTATTTCACAATTCATCTTAAACATCAACTTGAAGGGATTACAGTGGCCTTACGGACAAACCTCTGGCCAAGCCTGAGGAGCTTCTAGATTAGGTTGAGGTGGAAAGGCTCACCCTCAGTGAGAGTCGCACCATTCAGTGGGGGGAAGTGGGGTGGAGCACGGACTCGATAAAGGGACAAGGTGAGCACCAGCATTCTTCTTCTCTGGCTGCTTCCTGACCACAGGTGCACTGTGCCAAGCCGTGAGCGAGCCGTGAGGGTCCCCGCACCGTGACTTCCCGCCATGATGGAGTGCACCCTCCGTTATGAGCAACCCAACTGCTCTGTCAGGTGTTCTGCTATAACAGTGAGACAAGTAACTACCGTGACCTTCCTCTGAACCTTTTTCTCTTTATCTCTGAGGCGATAACATCAGATTAGCTCATTGATCCTCCGTCATGGAGTCAGAGACAGGCGTTCAGACTGACATACTCCTTTCTAGTGGGCCAGGACAGAGTTTATTCCTTGCGGTCACCTTTGTGCAAATCTCCTGGGCATGTACTGTGATTTTATTAACCTGGAGGTTGAGGTGATATTTGTTCTACGACACGATGCTAAATGGCTCAAATCACAATGGTTTTGGTGGCTTTCTGTTTTGATCTGGGGAAGACTGTAATGGCCGCTGTCCTGGTCAGTCATCTTTCTTCCCCTGCTACTTATCAGTGTCCTCCTAGCTGTCTTGATGCACAGTCAGGTTTGTGAGCCAGGAGCTGAGACTCTGCTCTTACGTTAGTCAGAAGGCTCTCTAAGCAGAGTGAACCCAAGGGCAGTCTGATATTTAGCTTTCCTCAAATCTTTGTTCCCACCTGATCCATCTTCTAGGACCCATTTAAATTCTCAGCCTTCCTCTAGCCTGCGCCTACTTTTGAGCACTGTATCTGCCTAGTCTCTTATCATCTCTGGAATCACCCAGGACCTGGGACCTCCCCCGTGTACGACAGCCATTATTCAGTGTCCTCATCAGCCCTGCCATCTCTTTAGCTGGTCCTCCTAGAGAGAAGGGCATGAACCTCATTGGGAGAGCCTTGTATGCTCCTGCCCGGACGCTGTGGGTACTGACTCTGGTTGGACTTCTCTGAGCCGGTGTCCCACCAGGTCACCGAGTCATCTCAGCATGATAATCGATGCCCCCTGCTCACTGTCACCTCAGCCCAGTGAGCATCATGCTCTCTTTCCAGTGGGGCAGGACATAGTTTATTCATCACGGTCACCTTCATGCAAATCTCCTGGGCATGTATTTCTTGTGATTTTATTAGCCTGGAGGTTAAGGTTATATTTGTTTCACGACATGATGCTAAGTGCCTCAAATCACAAAGGTTTTCCGTAGCTTTCTGTTTTGATTGGGGAAGACTGCGTAACAGCCACTGTCCTGGTCAGTCATGTTTCTCCCCCACCCCCACTATTTATTAAGCAATCTTGTGCCAGAAAACAAAATGACAAAGGTTACATTAGTACAATGGGGAAAGGCAGAGGTAGAGTTTGGGATGTTGGGGACCAGAGTGGGGGACCAGTGCCATATGTCAGATGGAGAAAGCCTGATTCCTCTGTATCGGATTTCCTTGTTTATTACACTCCTGACTTCATCCCCGTGGTGTAAAAATAGCACACATGCGCACGTGCATGCACTCACACACACACACACACACACACACACACACACACACACACACACCACACCTCACATAGTAAATGCTGCTTATGGTGTTAAGAGAGAATGCCAGTGCTCACAATTCTGGAGAGAGAGGCAAGCCGAGTGTTCGAATGTGGCACCTGACCATTGATTTCCAAAAGAATTTGGGTTTTGAGGCAAATCAGCTGGTCAGTGGATGAAGATTCCTTGTCCCTCCCCACCCCCCAGCCAGTCAGGCAGAAGCTAGATATGCACATTGCTTGGTTAGCAGCAACCAGGTTCATTGGCAGGTCTGATGGACTGTCTCTCCCTTACACGCAGAGGCAACCCTGCCAAGACTCTATCTTTTTTCTCCTCGCTCCTTCCCTTCTAAGACCTTAATCTTCCAGCATCATGAGCCCTCCATGGCCAGACTCCTGCTCAGAAGCTTTCAAGGGAAGGGGAGTCCCTTTTCTCTGGCCACTTTGTATGGTAGACCCTTCCCACCTCTTTGTGTGGCTTCTTTTTCCTTGCTCTATCCTTTTCCAGAGGAATCGTCATCAGTTGCCCTGTGATTAGTGTCCCTTAGGGGACGACAGCACCTTTCCTCCCAGTGTATGGTGCTCACCTGACTTCTCTCTAATCCGCTGAAATCCCTCTACCTGACCTTAATGCTCAGGTGATTAGCTCTCTCTGCTTCTCCTTCTCCCAGTGCCAGCCTGTGTGTGGCACCTTCTACAGCGGCGGCTTACAAACTGCTGTGAGCTTGTGAGGGGAGCAAATCTTTGGTGGAGACCATTAATGAGAGACATAAGCTAAACACGATGTGACATCCTGAATTAAATACGCCACTCTTCTCCGGCACAGAAAGGACACCAGCCAGGTAATGAGCCCCTGTGGTTTAGTTAAACCATAATAACCTGGGTTGAGAATGTAGCTTATTTGTTAGAGCGCTCACCTAGGATGCAGAAGCCCTGGATTTGATCTCCTGTCCCACATAAATGACAATTGCTGGCTTGTACTTGTACTTGTCCCAACACTTGGCAGGTAGAGGCAGGTGGATCTGGGGTTCAGGGGTATCCTTGGCTTCACAAGAAGTTTAAGGTCAGTCCAGGATACCTGAGATACTGTCTCCAGAAAAAGAAAAAAAAAACCCACAATAACTATGTTAATGTCTTAAGCATCTACACATTTGTCTGACTTTCATTGCGACGTTTCTGTGAATCTAAACATGTTCCTAAGTGAAAAAAAAATAAATTAATGACCTTGAACTCATGAAGTAGACCAGGTTGACCTCGAACTCCACCTCTGCCCAATTGCTGGGATTTCGAAATATGTTCCACCCCACTTGGCAATATTTTTAAATAAGAGAAAATTGAAGAGAGCACGTGTGCTCAGACATGTTAACACGGTGTCGTTTTATAAGCTGCCACTTGCTGCCTTGCGGTCACTGTGATTTTACTCTCTCCTCGGTGACTAGAAATAAAGACAGACCTTGCGTCAGTACAACTGGAAGAATCCTAGTGGCAGTGTGAAGTTTTCTCACTAAGGTTTCACTGAGTTCAGTAGATAAACATTGACTATCTCTTTACTGTAAATACATCCCATGTAGGAAATCAAATGAATTAAGTTCCTTGCATTTTCAGGCCTTTCTTTATTTCAAAATAACCCTGATCAAAATAGATCAATGGGGTAAAGACATCTGTTCCAAGCCTGAGGACCTGAGTTTGATTCCAGGACCCACATGAGAGAGTAGAGACTCAGCTGTAAGGTGTCCTCTGACCTCTACCCATCAGCCACAGTTGTGCCCTCTCTCTTGTCTCCCTGTCTGAGTCTCTGTCTCTTTGTCTCCCTGTCTGTGTCTCTAAGTCCTTGTCTCTGTGTCTCTCTGACTCTGTCTCTTTCATATAAAGGTAAAGAAACAACAACAAAAGCAATACGACCTGTCCCAGAGCTGTCTGAGCAAAATCACCAAGTTATGGCTTACATTTGAAATGTCCCCCAGGCCCATGTGTGGAAGTCTAGGTGTTCAGCTGGAGGTGCTGTTGTGGGAGGTGCTGGAAACCTTGGGCTATGGGACTTATCTGGAGAAGCAGCTCCTTGGGGCATTACCCTGCCTTCCACACTTAGTATCCCTCCCTCTGCTCCCTCTCCACAATGATCTATTCACTGGGCTTCTGTTACATGATCCTCCTGTCCCTGTGTTCTGACCCGACATAGATCCAGAAACAGAGGGGCCCAGGACAATGGATTGAGATCCCTGGATTCCTGAGACAAGATAATGAATTTCTCCTTTTAAGTCGTTGGTGGTAGATATTTTTTTCACAGCCACAAAAGTCTGACACATTCTATGTCTTCCTCAAGTCTCATATCTTGGAGTCTGGGGACAAAAGACTGTTACTAACGGTAACTTTAAATAAGAATAGAATGTCTGACAGGATTCATAGCAAATACATGCATTTTTTTTGTCCTTGCCATCACTGACTGTCCCTTCACAGAGTGGGTACTATATGGAAAGAGCTGAAACAGTCACCAGTCATTCCGTATCCTCTGCTGCATCTGACACTACTAGGCCAGACCCAGAGATCCTCAAAATCTGTCCTGTGCCATAAAGCCTCATGGACACTGATTCTGTTGACAAGAACGATCCTGAGTGGCCGTCCAGTTCATCGGACTTCAGGATAATCAAAGAGTAGAATTCTTGGCCAACTCAGCGTGGACATCTAAGACAATAGGCTAGCATCATAGCCCAGCCTACCCAACACCCTGACTGAAAGACTGAGGGTGTACTTACTGTGGTCTGGCCACCAAGTGGCCTGTTGTCTCACAGCACAGAGATATACCATTCAGTCAGTAACCACAAGCCACATGTGCCCTTACAGAGTCAAGCCTGATTAACATGAAGTCACACCTCTAGTTTCCAAACACCTTTGCAGTTCGAGGGGACCACTTGACTCAGTGTTGTTCTGGAATCCGGATGGACTGACATTGCTTCTGAACTCCTAAGGGGGAGGGAGCCCAGCCTTCCTTGCTCTTGCTTCCTAGAATCTGGGCATGCTGGAAGGTTTGGAGTAGCCACCCCAACCACAGAATGGGGACCATGCATTGAGGGTGGCAGAGAGAAGGTATTCCTGCTTCCATATAAGCTGCCGGTTTGCAGCTGGCTGTCTCCCTGTGTCCTGCCTAATACACAATTCAAACGACCTTCCTTCCCCATGTCTACTTTGGTCGTATATAGTACCAGCCTTGCTTTTTTTTTTTTTTTAAGATTTGTTTATTTTCTTTTGTTTATTTTATGAGTACACTGTAGCTATCTTCAGACACACCAGAAGAGGGCATCAGATTCCATTACAGATGGTTGTGAGCCACCATGTGGTTGCTGGGATTTGAACTCAGGACCTCTGGAAGAGCAGTTAGTTCTCTTAACCACTGAGCCATCTCTCCAGCCCCTTGCTGGTCTTAAGCTCTCTTTTTGCTTCGTTTCCCTTTCAAGTAAAATTCACTGGTTTGAGGTTCTTTACCAATCTTCCTTTTATCAACCACGATCTATTGATTGCACTGTGATAATGGCTTAAACCCTCTCCCCAGTAAAAGATATTTTGAGCTCTCTCTGGAGATACTTGGACACACCGCATCCCAGGTAGGTAGGGATGTTGGGGTTCATGTGAACTCCCAAGGGTCCCATGAATACAGAGAGACTTAACCAGTCTGGAAGGCCACTGGTCAGTAACAGACCTGAGTGTCTCCTCTGGAGTAGAGGAGTTGATGGTCCTTTCTGGTGTCTGTGTGCCTCTGCCTTGGCATTGATGGAAACTGACATTCTGTGTCCTGCTCTTCTCCGCACTGCCCAGCCCTGGGGATGTGAGCTGGGGCAGAGATCATGGCTTCGTGGGCAGCTTGGCATGGCTCTGGGTGACTCATTACTAAAGATGACATCAGAGCCCAGATTCATCTTAGGACAAGGGTGCCTTGGGCTATTAGCTCAATTGTATCTGCTGCAGCCTTTGCCTCCAGATGGATGAGCTGGGGCTGAACTACTGTGTTTGCTGCTGCTTTTCAGATGCAGGGAAGCAGGATGAACATTTCCTTGGAAACATGTCTTTGTAGCTGCCTTTTGTAGCTGCCAGAAGTCCTGGTGTGTGTGTGTGTGTGTGTGTGTGTGTGTGTGTGTGTGTGTGTGTGTGTGTGTAGCTATGTGTGTGCCCAGGTATGTGTATGTGCATATGTGTATGCACATAGGTGTGTGGTTTTGCGTGTATGTGCACGTGAATATGGAGACCAGACTACAGCAGGTGCCTTTTGCTTTGTGTTGAGACCAGGTCTCTCACCGGCCTGAACTCACCAAATAGGGATAAACAGGTTGGCCACAGAGCCACAGGGATCCATCTGCATCTGTTTCCCAGTGCTGAGATTCAAGTGAATGCTGCCACATCTGGACTTTTCCCCCAAGGACCACACTTACCTTTTTTCATGAAAGTTCTGGGGACTGAACTTCCACAAGGCAATCACTTTATTGATTGAGATATTTATCCCCCAGCCCCATGGCCTGGTGTTCATCTCTCCTAGACCCATGGCCTCAGGTTCTACCCCAAGAGCCCCATGCCCGGGGTGTTCTATCCTTACCCCACCCCACTCAGCCTCACAGCCTGGTGCTCTCATATGTTGTTTTGGTATCGACTTGGGTCAATTTCCCAGTTTACTTCAGTGGGCAGAAGAATAAAGGAGACTCTTCAGAGTGAAAGGGAGAGAGAGCAGGGCAACATTCACCACACTACGTCTAAGTCATGAGACTTAAATAAATGAGTAACCCTCACACATCAGCACACTGGGCCATCCCAGTTTCCTTCCTCCCAACTCTCTCTCTACTGTATGTAAATGTTTCTTTCAGTCTAACAGAAAAAACCTCTGGTCTTTAGTTCCTGCCACATTTGCCTTTGGATTGGATAGGGTGGGCATGCCCTTCCTCCAAGGACAGCCATCACCTCTCCAAAGACAAGCAGGGCTTTTTTTGTTTGTTTGTTTGTTTGTTTGTTTGTTTTTGTTTTTGTTTTTGAATAGGTCAGAGTTGGAAACAGACTTTGAGCTCTGGGTTCTGACCTAGGCAGGGCAGACCTGGTTGTCATAGCCACTGCTGGGGCCTGTAATGCATGAGCACATCAGCACAGGACACATGCATAGCTACACACACACACACACACACACACACACACACACACACACCAGAACACTCAACATTGTTCTCCTAGCTGTGTATTCTGTATTTGGCAGTCCAGCAGACTCAACAAAAAACGTTTTGCATTTGGAATAATATAGCCACTGAGCCTCTCTCTCTCTCTCTCTCTCTCTCTCTCTCTCTCTCTCTCTCTCTCTCTCTGTGTGTGTGTGTGTGTGTGTGTGTATGTGTGTGTCTTTTAAGAATACATAATGAAAACTCTGGCTGTCTGAATTGAATTGTCAAAATTGCCAATATTGCTATTTGTGAGATTGGCATAGATAGTTGGTAGGAGACTCTAATTTACCATAAGATCTTTTAAAATATGATTGCTTGAGTGTGAGAGAGAGACAGAGAGGACGGACTGAGCAAGTGAGGGCAC
The DNA here is from genome assembly GCF_021556685.1 of Rattus norvegicus. Classification (NCBI taxonomy): domain Eukaryota; kingdom Metazoa; phylum Chordata; class Mammalia; order Rodentia; family Muridae; genus Rattus; species Rattus norvegicus. Next base: position 44,120,005 of record NC_141544.1, on the reverse strand, counting down.
ACAGGGCACACAGGGCACATAGGGCACACAGGGCACATGGGTCTCGGGCAGCTTTCAGCAGTCAGGTCTCTCACCTGACTGAGCCAGAGTCTCTCTTGTTTCTGCTGCTCTGTAAGCTTTTCCAGGCTAGCTGGGTCCAGAGTCTCCTCTCTCCACCTCCCACCCCGAGGGAGAGTGCTGGGATTCTACATGGCTGCCACTGTATCAGGCTTTTTACTAGGTTCTCCAGGATCACTGGATTTGCACAGTTAGTACCCCCCTACACCGACACATCTTCCAGGCTTCGTTACACACACACACACACACACACACACACACACACACACACACACACACTCGGAAGCTGTAGAGGTGGATCAGTGGTTAAGAGTATTTGTTTATTTGTAGGTCTTACAGAGGACCCAGATTCAGTGTTCAGTCCTAAGCAAACCTCAAATGGTGGTTCACAGCCATCTGTAAGTCCTGTTCCAAGGCACCCAACACGCTCTTTTGACCTCTACAGACACCGGGTAAGCACGTGGTACTCATACACGCAGGCAGACAAAACATTCACACATAAAATAAAGAAATCTTTTAACATTTAGACTCATCCAACTGAACAGTTTTTTCTTTAGTTCAAAGATTTGCCTTCCAAAGAATTAGGACAAACTGTCCACCCATACACCCATCCCACATGAAGACTGGTCTTACATCTCAAGGTCTGAAGTCTTCTTGTGCTTAAAGTGGCCTTTGTTCACCATGGGGAATGATTTGGTCCTAACTGATCCTTTCAGACTATCTCTTACTTGCATCAGGACCAGTGTAAGACTCACCTCCAAGACACTTTTATCCTAATCCAAGTAGGAAAGGGGTAAGATAGAAGGAGCTGATGGTGCTATTTTTATTTAATTAAAACAGGCAAAGGAGTGGGTGGCTGCAAGGAATGGGTTTCTGGGTGGGTGAATATGGATGGAGCCCTGATCCAGCCAGTAGAGCTGTCAGGAGAGAAAGAGGGGGGGGGTGGGGGGGCGGGGGGGGCGGGGGGGGCGGCTGATCCACAGATGCTGGAGTTGGGCTGGAGAAGATGGACAGCCTTCTGGATGCCCTGGGTTCCCTGTCCCTGCGCGAACGCTGCCTGCCAGTGCCCCTCTGGGCTGGCTGAAGTAATTTCCTTCCTGTGTTGGCTAAGCCATACTGGACCCCAGTGTCTTCCTTAGCATTGACTTGGCCTGAATAGTTTGCACAGGCGAGAGCTGGGGGTGATGGGAGCCCCCAGCCCAGTTCCCAGGTGTCTCCTCTCTCTGAGGCTCCTCTGGCTGTACTTCAGAACGATGCTGCACTGGTCATCCGAGGGGCAAAGACAGAGGGCCTAACTGTCTTCCTGCCAGCTGAGAGTTCCCAAGGCTTCTGCACTAGGGGACACAGGGGCTTCTGATAGCCTGGGCAGAGCCCGATCTGCCCAGGGCATGTTAGAGAATACCCATCTTGTCCCCATTCGACAGCGGCTGGGACAGATTCTGGTCTGGCATCACACAGCTTCCTGGAAGCCCCTAAAATCTCCAAGGCAGGCTTTTGCTCCCAGATGAAAGAGGGAGAAATAACTTGTGGCCTAATTTCGGTCTGAGGGTGGAATTTCTGTGCGGTCCAGGCTACCAAGTAAAGAGTGGAGGAACACAGAGAAGAAAGCCCCTCTCACAGAGCCGGTAGAGATCTCTAGCACGAAAATCAGTCTGGGAGAAGGTTACAAATGTCGCCGTTCAGCCGGAGAACATCCAGCTAACAGCTCGTAGTCAGTGCCTTTAGCTAGTGCCAGTGCAAGCGCTGGTGTGGGAGGACCTATGATGGGAGCTTAGGTGTATAAGCCTCTCTCTGTGCTCACAAGCCATTCCCACTCGGGTCCAAGGACTCCGATGCCTATGTACCCTTCTGCAGCCTATTTGGTCCCACACAAAAGTAGGCGCTTTTGATTGGTTCTGTGGTCCTGCTTCTCGGAAGGGGACCTTCAACCCTTCCTTCAACCAATGGACCCAGGCACTGTCAGTTACCAGCCTCATTAATGGATGGTTTTGCACCGCACAAGCCAACTGCTGGATTCAAAAACCTGTGCAGAGCGTCCAGCAGCCTGGGCTGATCCTGCAAGAAAGAGCAGCCCTCTGCACCCACCTGTGAGATCTGGGAGGCGGAGGGGAGGAGCGGACCCTCGAGCACCTTCCAGAGATTTTTCTAAGCAATCGCTCTGTGAGCCTACCGGTACGGTACACAGCAGTGGCTGGAGAAGCCAGATCAGAATGTGGCTTCCAAGGTAGTGAAGTGTTCTGCTAGGCTATCCACCTTCAGAACTCACAGACTGGAATTTCAAGGGCCAGTTTGACCCCCTGGCGCATCTGAGCTGGCGGCTCAGGGTGTGGTAACACCAGGTCTGAAGCCCCGCAGAGGTGAATGCACACTGCTAGCAAAAGGTTCCCACTGCACAGGCACCGGGTTGGGGTCTATCTGATCTCTCTCCCGCAAATGTGAATTTCCCTTTCTGAATTGTTCCCCAGGCGCGGAAAGCGCAACCCTATAGGGGTTGAGGCTTGGGATTCCGGCTGATACCGACCCGCAGCTGTCCTGGCAGTAACGACAGTCCCTAATGAGCCGGTCTCCGTGGCTCACCTGCTCCGGCCCTTCCTCCACCCTTGCAGCGCGCCCATCGGAGCCCGCTAATTGCTAAAGTCTGTCGGCACAGCCTGCTACCCAGATGGAGGCGTCAGGGACAGATGGGTCCAAGCACCTAAGGGGAGCACCCAGGAGCTTCCCTAAGGCTGGTTAAGGGTGTGTATGTGGGGGGGGGGCATCAGATTCGAGAGTTTCCCTGTTGAAGCTAAGCCAGTCTGGGGTTGGTGGGGGCGAGGGCTGGTACGGTTCGGTCAGACAGGCTCATAGGACAAGCCTGCTGCCCGGGTTTCTGGTCAGTTTTCCTGTGTCAGTCAGTTGCCTTCACATAGATCCTTGGCCTGGACATGGGACAACAGCACCTCCTCAGAGTTACCATGAAAAAACCCATGAGGGGTTGGGGATTTGGCTCAGTGGTAGAGCGCTTACCTAGGAAGCACAAGGTCCTGGGTTCGGTCCCCAGCCCGGGGAGGGGGGGGGACAACAACAACAACAACAACAAAAAAACAACCCATGAGTGGACACACAAGGTGCTATGCTCAGTAGCCTTCAAGACATGTGCCTACCTCCTCGCCCAGTCTTTATCCAGAGCTTGAAGCCCAGTCTTTATCCATAGCCTGAACTGCCAGCTTGGCTCAGGGTCCTAACTGCACCCATATGCTTTCATTAACCTACAGCCAGACAATGCAACAATGTGAATAGCTCAGATCCTGGGAGAGCTGAAGTGAGTGAGTGAGTGTGTGTGTGTGTGTGTGTGTGTGTGTGTGTGTGTGTGTGGTGCTGGGGTCATGATCTCTATCTAGTGAGTATCTCCAGAACCATGCTTTCTCCCTTACTTCTGTTCCACATGCCTCTACACTCTGACAGAGAATGAAGTAGTTACCTGGTTTGGGAGTCTGGGCTTCTAACCCCTGGTCATGCTCACCCTGAAGTTATTGAGCCTCCCGAGCCGTGTGGGTGGATTTAGTAGGGAGAACTGTTTATTCTGTGAACAGCCAGGCCTGATTCTGGTTCCCATCAGAGGTCTACAGAGATACTGAGAGACCATTGCTTACCCACGAGACGTCTTGTGACCCTTGATGGAGGACTCTTGGTAAATACCTCCTCTGGTCCCTTCTGGTACTGAATGGGAGGAGGGGCGACCACCAAGGCAAAAGTCTGCAGGGGTAAAAGGAGGGCGCTGGGGCCTAAGATGAGTTTGAGGCCAGCACTGAGTGCTTATTTAATGGCATTCAGACAGAATTCTAAACTGATTCTGCCCTAAGAAGAAACAGATATTTCTCTACCATGGAGTACATGAGATTATCATCTGGGGACGGAAGGTGCTCAAACAGATTGAATGTCCAAGGCCTGCCCGCCTGGGTTACAGATGACTTCAAGGCTAGTTTGGGCAACTTAATATGAGCCTGTCTCAAAATAAGTTGATAAGAAAGTAAATGGATAGGACAGCAGAATAGGACAGAGCCAAGTGCCTATCATTCACTCGATTCAACCCCAGGTACCCAAACCAAACTACAAGGACCTTCAACCCCAGGTACCCAAACCAAACTACAAGGACCTTCAACCCCAGGTACCCAAACCAAACTACAAGGACCGCTTACCCCATGAAGGGAATGGGGGAGGGTCGTGCCTGAAGGAGCACCAGATATCACGGTGTTCCTGGTATACTAAAGTCCTCACGGGGAGTGACTCCTCCGGGCACCCTAAGTGTGCTCCTCCACCGGCAAACTCACATGGTCTGCCAGTTTGCTTTACCCTCTGTTCACTGTCACTTAGATATGAAACTGTGCCATCAGAGGTGGCTCAGGCAAACCCTTCATCACTGAGCCCAGGGAATCGGACCCTTTTCTATGACTTTCCATGGAGAGAGTGGAGAACCTGGGGACAGCTGTAGGGGAGGCAGTTCTGCTCCTCTACTGGGTGCTCCACTCCATCTCCACTGGAGCTCTGGGCTTAAGCCTTAGCCAGTGTCTCTCAGGTCTTGTGTCTGATGAGTCCTGGGGAGGAGGAGGTGCTTGTCTGAGAACTGAAGAGTCACTAAGGCCATGAAGAGGGGCATGGCTGAGTAGAGGCTAAGGAGCACCTCAGAACTGGAGGGAAAAAAATAAAATCTTGTGACAAACTGCGTGGCAAATTCTCTCATTGACAAGACCTTGAAGAGTTCCCAACAGCAGTTAAGGGCCCACAAAAGTCAATGTGATCTGTCCTCTCAGGGTAGACCAGCCACTGACCTGAGACATCTACCTGACCCTCAGCCTACAGCCCCACTGGGGGAAGCGCTACCAGCTGTGCTTGGAGGTCTGTTTTGCCTCGTGGTGAGCATTTTCCCCCAAGACCAGGAAAGCTGGGAACCCTGGGCTTTGCAAGTCTCAGGGGAGGGTACAGAGCCTGGCTGGACTTAACCCCCTTGTTTGTGGGGTGAAGAGGTTCTGAGCATGGCCGCTCCAAGATACTTTGGGACTGAGATGGCAATGCAGACCTGATTTCTTTCCTTGCCATGACTGCCATCTATGCATAAGGCCTGGGCAGAGGCTTGCAGAGCATCGCTGGGTGAACAAGCTTCAGAAATGGTGCCATCCCTCTGGGCTCTTAGCTGGGGATTTCCTATCTCCTAGCGTTCCTAATTTTGTGTCCGAATCTGGAATTGGACTCAGTTTCAAACACCAGACAACTTCTGTTTTCACTGGGATTTTGGAATAAACAGGATTAGACCCTGTGAGTCCTGCCTTTTCTTGGGTGCCTCTCTTTCCTTTCTCCATTCCCTGGGGAATTACATATGCCTCCTAGTCTCAGGGAAAAAGAAAAAAAAAAGGCCTTTGTGATAAGCTAGTGCCTATGGCACTCCATCTCTGGGGCATCGGAGCCTGAAGTTCTGGCCAGCAGACAGACATTACCCATTCTCTGGGAGAAGTGCCTGTCCCAGAGCCAGCTGATGGGTCCACAGAAGGTCCACCTTCACTCAGACCCTAGTGATGGACTCCTGAACGAGCCGGGCTCCAGGGAAGAAGCAAAACAAAAACAAAAACAACAAAAGGAACTCTCCATCTTCAAGTCTAGATACTGCCTGCCTGCCATTAGTCACCAAAGATATCATCTGTTAAAGGATCAGGCTGACATTTCAGAGATTATGCTCCCCCCTCACCCCCACCAGTGTTACCGAGTGGCGGCTGGAACCGGATCTGCCTCAAGTTTTATCCGGGAAACTGAAGCTTTAAATTTTTCTTCTTAGAATCTCTCTTGAGAGTAAAACCCTACATTTGCACTGCACTTTGGGATTCTAAGACATTCGGTGGCTGTGAAAAAATCCACAGGGTTGCGGGACTGCACGGAGAGCCAGAGCCGCCCCTAAGGCTAGTAAGGTTCCCAGCGTTCTCAGCTGGCGGGCAAGCATGGAGAAGGGATGGAAGAGGTTGGTGAGTCCTCATCAAATGCCCCAGCAGAGCTTTGTACAAAATGCCCAGGCTTCGCGGGACACCGGGACCCAAGAATCCTGCTCTCAACTGAATCCAAGGGCACTGTGGGGGCCCAACGAACGCTCCTGAGCATAGAGAAAAGAAAGCCTTGGCTGAAGAGGGCATCCTTAGACTTCCCAGAATATCAGCTCGGTCCCTGGCCCTGAAGGTCCAAAGTTCCTCACTCCTGGAAGGAAAATTCATTTTTGAACTAGCTCAATTTTCAGTAGAAGGGAAAAGGAGTTTCTGATTAGGTAGGAAAAAGTCAAAAGCACAAGAAAGCTGTGATACACACCCGGAGAGCGTGCCCTTTTAAAGAAAACATGTGTTGGGGGAGGAGGGAATAGTAAAAATCCCTCATCTTTCTCCACCGCTAAGCCAGCGAAACCAGCTACAAATCCCTCCCCAGAGGAATCACTGTCCCTAGCGCCTCCTTGTCCCTCCCCCAACTCCCTCACACAGACTGAAAACACCTGACTTACTTTAAATTTTATTTAAAATCTCAACACTCCATCGTTTGTTTCGTTTTATGCAACCAAACAAGTAATAAATATTATTTAGCACTTCTTTTTTCTTTACAAAAATAAAACAAGTGATAGATACACTCTGCGGGGCAGCGCGGGAGAGGTGGAAAGTTAGGAAGCGGCGCAGTACAGCCCACGCTGATGCAGGTCGCGCCGGGGAGCGCCCATGAAGGGGTTTGCCCCTCGTGTTAACGGTGGTAAAAGGGGTGTGTGTGTGTGTGAGTATGTATGTATGTATGTATGTATGTATGTATGTATGGGCCACGACACAGAAAGAAAACAGCGGGCTTAGACGACAGAGGCGCGGGGGGGGGGGTGTCACATGAACAAAGAGCTTAGCATCGCGCACTTCATTAATATTATATTTACACACACAAGAAATTATTTAAAACCCAACAGAACACCCCCTCCCAAATAACTCAAACTATATTCACAGCAACTTTTTGATGTTCTTCTGTCAAGCCCTCAGGTGCTAAAAACAGCGTCCCCAGTCGGGTAAAAAAGCAAATTACGTGTGCCTAGAATGTGCGTGTATGCGTGTGCGTGCGCTTGTGCGTGTGTGGGAGGGTTCTATTTAAAAAATATGATCTAAAAAGCATCCAGTCCCGTATCAGTAGTTCGGGATTATTCCATTTCACAAATGCTGCTATTTTAAGCGTCTGTAAAGCTTGCTCATGTGGTCTGAAAAGGAACATTCACAGACTCGTTAGGAAACCACAAATCGACAGGAGAGACAGGAGGGAAGGCCACACTTCTGAGACCACAGGACCCTAAGTGTTTCTGACACCCACGCCAGCAACAATTAACTTAGGGCCTGGCCCTGGGCCAGGGATGTACCTGCAGGGTAAGGCCCAGCGGTCTCTGCAGTGCGGTCCCTGGGAGTCTCCTACCCCGCCCAAAATGGGGAAAAAGAATCAAGTCCCCCAGTGCTCTGCGTCTCTTCTAAGCCCAGACGGGGAGTCGATCTTTGTACACCGGAAAGTCAGTTTTTAGACTTCCTGGGGTAGCAGGCAGGAAGTTCCAGGGATGGATGTACCCGCGTGTTGTGGCCATTTTGTACAATGGCGCCTCCCGGACCCACGGAGTGTTCGTTCAGCCAAAGAGTTAACCAGGTTCTGGAGCGAATGCGCCCCTCTCCCTCGCTCCAAGTGCTCTCACTACTTCGGTTCCCAAATAATACGCGACTCCCTGTAATCCCCCTAGGCTCAGCCAGTGGTTCAGCTCCCCTTCTGGCAACAGAGTCCCGGAGCCCAGCGCTGGCCTGTCCGCGTTGCTCTGCAGCCCTCGGCTCTCCAGAACGCACCCCTGCTGGCCCGCTCACTTGGCGTCGGAGGTGAGGCGCGGCAAGGTGCCGGCGCCCATAGCCGACACGTGGTGGTGTGGCGGCGGCACCTGGCACATGCTGCAGGGGCACGGCATGCCACCCCAGTGCTGGAAGCCACCGCTGCCACCGCTGCCTCCACCCCCGCCTCCGAGAGGGGCGGCCGCGGCTGCCGATGGAGACTTGAGCAGGCCGTGAGGAGGCCGGATGGATCCGACCGAGGACAGCCCGGAGCCCGGCAGAGAAGCGCTGGACACCGCTGCGGCAGCGGCTGCGGCGGCTGCGGCCGCGGCTGCTGGAGGGAGGATGGGGTGATGCACCGCCGGGTGGTGCGCGGCGTGCGCGGCGGCTGCAGGGTGCGCCGTGGCGGTGGGTAGAGGCGTCGAGTGTGCCAGCCCGCCACAGGCCGACGGGTGGAAGCCGGCGTGGTGACCCCCGTAAATCTCGCTCACCAGTCTCTTCATCTCCTCCAGCGAGTTGGTGAGCATCAGGATGTAGTTTCGCGCCAGCAGCAGCGTGGCGATCTTGGAGAGCTTGCGCACCGACGGGCCGTGCGCGTACGGCATGACCTCCCTCAGGCCGTCCATGGCGATGTTGAGGTCGTGCATGCGCTTGCGCTCGCGGCTGTTGATCTTCAGGCGCAGCTGCTGCAGCTCGGGCTCAGTCATCTGCTTCTTATCTTTCTTGGTGGAAGACGTGGCCGCCGACGACGTGGACGAGGAGGTGCTGGAGGAAGATGACTTGAAGCCACCGCCGCCCAGTTTGTCCCCGGGATGCGCGCCCGCCGTGCCCATGGCTCCTCGCAGCTCGGAGCTCAGCTCTGGCGGGCAGTCGCTCGGCGTGGATGAGGACACGGTTCCTCCTGTGAAGCCGCTGCTGCTTCCCCCCTTGCTCCGGGCCGGCAGAAAAAGATCATCGGGTTCTGGCGACGACGGGCGACTAGACACCAGGCTGGCGTCCGAGTCCATGGCCCCGGAGACGATCTAGGCTTTCGAAGGATCTTTCCTTTTTCAACCTTCCGAACTTGAGAGGAGAGAACCAGACAGATACACACACACACACACACACACACACACACACACACACACACACACACACAGAGAGAGAGAGAGAGAGAGAGAGAGAGAGAGAGAGAGAGAGAGAGAGAGAGAGAGAGAGAGAAAGTGAGACAATTGTTGTTGCCCCCGCCTGCGTGCACAGCAGCTCAGGATACCGCAAAGGTGGTTGGCGTATACCTCGCGGCATTCTGGCCTTCTAGCAGCCTGGGACTTGCAAGTGATCCTAATAAATCTCTCCTCCCCGTGCTCACCCACGGGTTACTTCATTTCAGGGACTCCGGGGTGGCCCTCAATGTGAAACATTATAGAGGTTTTATCTCTTCAGTCCGGCCTGGAATAAATGAGGATTTTTCTTTGGACCAGAGATCTAAATAGAGAAGGATCTCGTGCTCAAACGCATCCGCCTTATCTCCACCGACGCTGCACAGCAAACATGGGCACGCGCTCACACACGCACCTAGAGCCCGCACTGAGTTCACATTCCAAACGCTACTTCTACGCCCACGCGGCTAGCCCGCGGACCCGCAAGACAAGTTATTGGATCCCGGGGTGCTGCGGTGAGTGTCCGCTTCCAGGCCGCAGGAGCGGGATCCGGGCCAACAGGCCAGCACCCAAGGGTGCATCCTAAGTCCTAGCCGAGTTGGAAAAGTCAGTCTTCGGGGTCTAGGCTTGGGCAGTTAAGGGGCGGGGACACTTACTGTGAATTCGATTTGAGGTGCTCGCTGCGAAAGAGAACCTGGCTCTGGGCGCTGGTGTTGGCTCGGGTCTCTGTTAAGCATCCACACCTTTCGGGGTTCCGCTGGTTTTTATAGCTGGGTGGAGGCAGCGGCGACGGCGGTGGCGGTGGTCCGGGCGGGGGCGGGAACAATGTGCTTTTCCTGGAGGGGCAGCGGCGCCAATGAGCTGGGCCGGCCCGAGGGGCTGCGAAGCTGATGTCACCCGGCTAATTCCGCTCAATGAAACCCGCCCGGCCTGGCACACGCCTCCTCTCAGCGCACAGCCAATGGGCGCCCGCTGTAGAGAGATTCGCTAGGAGGGATGGGAGGAGGGACCTGGGCTGGGGGGGGGGGGAGGAAAGGGCAAACTGGAAGAAGCGGGTGGGCTAGCGGGGCTGGTAGAGAAGGCTGGGGACCCTGGGGGAGAGGGGACGCCTGCACTTTCTATAAAAATATTGTCACTGTAGCGTCATGCCAGGGCCAGGAGCGGAATGGGGACTCCGCAAACTCGACCGACGGCCAACCAGTTCGAAGTCTTAGGGTGAGCACGGAGGCTGCCTGCCACACCTGGAGTCTTTGCTAGCCCTCCCGCCCCCGCCTGTTTTCCCGCCACCCGTCTCTCTCGAGTGATTCTCAGCAATCTGTGGCCATTTGGGTTTGCATTAGAAAAGACTAGCCTCCTGGAACCACCCTCCAACCCCCCACTCCCTTAGCTCCTTTCTACTTAGTGGCAGTTGCTGCAGCTCCGAGGACAGGCGGTAGCGCCCCCAGGTGGGGGCATGGCCTTGGAGTGCACCGGGAGGCCAAGGAAGCCAAAGAAAGGTTCTTATCACATTGGGAAGAAATCTGAACTCATTATAAAGTTGAGGGTTGTGTAGAAGCTCAGGGAAGCTATTTTCATTACAGTCAAAGCGCCAACGCGTAGATGGTTAAAGACCCCTACCCCATTTATTTTCAGGAAAACCCAGCCACAGAACTTCCAACAGCATCTTGGCGTTCACTTATTGGAGTAGAGGCGACATTGCTCGCAAAGAATTATCCGAGGCCCTAGACTGTGTGCGGGAGTTGATACTTGAACCACACTCCTAGCTGCCTTGGGACGCCTTTTATCTCACAAAACAGCCTGTATCTCACAAAACAAAAAGCCGAAAGACTGATCAGGAGAATTGCCTGGGGTAGTCTAGAGATAACTACACCCTCACCCGTTTTATGGAAGTGAAAACCTAGAAACCGATTTCGGCAAGCCTCCAAGAGAAAATACCGCAAGGCCTGTACAGGTGGCCCTTGCCTACCATAGGTGCAAGGAGCTGGCTGTCCCTAAGCATAGGGGCAGCAGGTCGTCTTCCCCAAACCCCACTGTTTCTCACATCCAGACATTTCCAGCTCAAATGTGGTTGGTTGGTTTGTTTGGGAATTTATTTTTTTTTACAGATTTCGAATGCTACCTCTCCCCCGTCCACAAACATAGGAGCCAATTCTTTCTCACGGAGTTTTAACGGTCTTTTCTCGGGTTACTTCCTAACGCTTGGTATTTGAATCTGCATATGTAGTTTTAACAAGCAAGCAGACAAATAATAATTGGTCTTGTTGTAGCAAAGTCAGAAGAGGCATGAAAACTCACGTGATTGCCCTTCATTTTGTGCTAAGTCTCCCTCTGGGGTCCACCCTAGAGAGTCCAGTGGGCCGGCGCGTTTGCCCCAGTCTCGTGCCTTCTGGGGCATTGTTTTCCAATCCGCGTGTTTCCCAGCTGGCTCTGCAGCCATCCGTTAAATATGTATTTAAAACATGAAGAATTGAAGCGTGGTGATAATGTCGCCCAACGGTTACGAGGATGACCCATAACCGTTCAATTAGCAGAATCTGTCACACGGGGGTTGTGGTGGGGATTAGGAGCTTGGGCATGTGAGAACCGCTCTTGGGCCTTCAGCGGCGAACCGCGGTGAGGGCGTGCGTGGGGGTGAGCTCTGTGGGGCCACCAGCTGGGGTGTGGAGCTCTGCTCCTGCCTACGACAAACCTCCAAACCTCCGGCGGTACAATGTGCAGGAGATTAGGTGGCAGCCGCCCAGGCTAGTGTGACTGCCGTGAGCATCCAAGAGCCCAGGTTCCTTCTTTTGTTGTGTTTTACTGGTTTGTCTGTCCTGTGTCCACAAGCCTGTGGGAGAACTGCCTGACCTTCTCTACATTTGGTCCAGTAGCTGCGGTTTGAGTCGGGGACGAAAGTTGGGGGACCCTTTCTCCAGGCGATCCTGAAAAAGAGCCCGAAGACAAGAGCGCAGCGCTTGCTGGCTCTGCGTGTACCCCCTAGCCTCTTCACTTCCCCTAGCCCTGTGACCAGTGTCGCAGCCTAGCTAGCTAACTAGGTTGTCCTGGCAGTTCTGGGCATCTGGTGGTACTCACTCCCTAAGTCAGAAGCTTTGACCCGCAGTTCCCAACTGTCTCCTTCTCCCCTCAGCTGCCTTCCTTTCGCAAGGCTGCTTGCCGCCTGAGGGCCATCTGTGTCCCTCGGTCTCCTCCGGCTCTGAGGCAAGTCGAGGCTGGACACTTTTCTGTGTGTCTCCTTTGCTCACTCTCCTCAATCGGAAACTAGACGGGGTTAGCCCCCGCTTGTCCTTTTTGGTCCGAGAGATCCTTGTCAGGATCTGGCTCCTGCCTGAGTGTTCTGGGTGGGCCCTAGAGCTGCGTTTCCCACCAGCACACACAGCTGGACCAATGTGCCTTCCCTGGGAATCAAGAGTTCACTTGCCTAGGCTAATCAGCCAGCCGGGCTCCGGGAGTTCCTGGCTTGCCTGGCGTCCTCCTTCAAAACGGAAGACGTGTTTTTCCCTCTCCTTTGTGTTGCCTTCGCACAAAAGGCCGGGTGCGTGTAAGGGCCGGCCTTTGCTCCGCAGCCTGGCGGCCCAGGAGGAGCCAGTGCCAAACCGGCTGGGGCGGACTCTCGCGGGGCTCCAGGGCGCAGACCTCCCACCGATTCCCGGGTTCCCTATTTGGTTCTGGCTCTCCCCCTTCCCTTCCTTCCTTCCTACTAGCATTCAGGCTGCGATTCTGCCCGGCTGCCAAGGAGAGCAGTGTCCTTGCGCAGAATCCTCCCGGGGTGGCGGTGGCAGGCAAGGCTCCTGGCACTGGAGAGTGAGGGTGAGGGCTGGAGGTCCGGAAGCCAGAAGGACTGTAGAATGGCAGCTTTGGGGCTCAAACGTGTGCGGTAAGACACTCCAGGAGTCAAAACTCGGCAGAGCTTGGCAAAACTCAGCGTGGGGCCCCAGCCCGGCCTCGCCAGGGTTTTGTACAGTCTGCCTGCCTGCCTGGCAGGTGGCATGCGTGCGCGTGGTGAATGTTTCCAAAGGCTCACTCACGCAATTGTGCAAGGACTAGCAACAGCAAAACTGCATCTATAGGCAAAGATATGTTGTATATTTAACTGATGTGTTCAGTGAACGGTAATTTCTGGACTCCGGATTGTGGGGTTTGTGAGAGCCTTTAGACTGGCAGAGCCGGTGAGTGCCTCAAGGTTTTCTGAGCTGCGCCCCGCGCTTAGCGGGTTTTGATTGGCTCTCCCCTCAAGTTACTCTCTAGCTGGCCCTATAGTGGAGCATCGTTCCCATTTTACAAAAGAGAAAACCGAGTCTTGGAGAAATGTGAGCTATTTTCCCAGGTCCCAGCCACCTGTCCTTAACGATCCTGGTCAGTGAAATGCGTCCCGGTACTGATCCAAGTTCTTGGTGAGATGACATCTGGATGGGACTGGGCAAGGACGGAAATGAACGTCTGTTGGGCTCAGCGCGCAAACTGGTTGCCCAGTTTCCCCAACGGCCTCTCTGGTGTTGATGATGGGATGGAAGGGTCATTGTTCCCATTTTACAGATTCCAGTGAGTAGAGGTCAAGGCGGGGGCTGGGCTCCAAGTCTTCCACAGCTTTGCTCTGAATTTTCATTCTCTTTCCTGCCTCAGCTGGGTGTCCAGGAGTCACTTGGCCTCTGCTTCCTTGACCAGAGTCTGGACTAGTCCACTGTGCCAGAGCAAATCTCCTGCCGCATCAGAATCATTCCAGGGCGGGTGTGGAGGTTTAGGTGGGAGAATACAGGTCTCCAAGCGCCTACAGGGAAGCATCCCCCAACTCCCGCCGCCCCGACAATCCCTTGCACCCTTTTAGCTGTATAGTGGATTTAGCCAGAACAGACTGGATAAGAAGCAACTGGTTTCTGAGTGGGGAAGAAACCCACCCCGACTAACCATGGCAACTGTTGTACCCAGCTGCTGGCTGCAACACATCTTTGAGCACTTCAGCCCAAGGGGGTCTTGATCTTCCTTGCTTCTTGCCTTTCCTACAAACCTATTCTCAAGAGTAGAATGTTCAAGGCTCTAGTCTCATCTTTGTACAAAGTCTTCTCCTATCCCTTTGTGCCCTCATCACCTTCCTCCAGGGCCCAGCCCTCTCCCATCCTGGTTTTCCCTGAGCTTCCTGTCACCCAGCACTCACTCACTCACTCTTGCCCCTTCTTCCCTCTCTGTGCTCCTTCTTCGGGCTGGAGCACACTGAATCCCGAATTCCTGGGAGAGAGGCAAATCGGTAACTCCAAATGAGGGCTAGTGGAGTGACTGCCACACTGAGTTTTATGCACATGCCACAAAGACAATAGCGTTAACTAGGTTTCCCCATCTCATTAACCTGGTTCCCAAGAGATTTAATGGGGTTTAAGGTTGCCCCCCAGGTCTTGGGGGACTGAAGCGGGGAGTTAGAGCAGCTTCCCTTAACACAAGTCAAATAGGCCTTGTCACCCCATTACCCCAGGACAGACCCCTGAGCGCAGCTACCAGGCTCTCCCAAGGTGAAGTGAACAGCCTGCTGTCTCCTTTGAAAGCAGAGACAGGCTCAGGCTGCTGCCCCTGGGCTTCAGGCCATGCTGAACCATGGGGGGGGGGACTTTAGGGTGGGGGGTAGAGGCAATGACAATGAACAGGACTAAGATGCAGCTGTGGTGGTACAGGACAGGACCAGTGAATGACTGAGGTAAAGTTCTGAACACTGGGCTGGATGGGAATCCATGGTGCAAACCTAAAGCCATGTGGAATTCTGGCCACAAACAAACGTTGCTGCTCCAGGTACTCTGTCAGCAGCAGCTTCACTTCTGAGGGCTGGCAGTAACCATGAGTCACTGAGCAGTACTCAGAAGTCCAGAATTACACAGAAGGGAACAGGGAGAACCGAAGCTGGGCTTTGTCGTTATTTTTCCTACTAACATCCCCTCTCCACTGTTGGTCATTGCTCTCCAACACATGTACCTGAGTTTGAATTTGACTTTACCTCACTTTAGCAACGTGCCCCTTTGGGATAGCTGAGAGTTTTAGGAGAGCCTTCTGAGGCAGCCCACACCTCTCAGGGTGTGTGAGATCCTTGGACAAGAGTGTTTGCTGTCACAGCCCCACTCAGGACCAAAGAAACGCTCTACATTAAGGGGGACCCCAGGTGACCCTTCAGTACAGTGGAGTTTGAAGAACCCTATTCTGATTTTTCATACTTTTTCCTCAGGTCCTTCAGTCTTCCAGATCTAGGCACAGGCTATTCTGGGGCTGTCAAGATTCTCACCCCTAGCCAATCATCCGAAGAGTTCTAGAACCCACCACATGAAGATCTGTTAAAGTGATGTTCAGTGGGATTGGAAAGCTGATCCCATGAGGTTTAAATGACCTGGGTTGGTTAATGGGAGGAGTGAGTACCTGCCTAAGAACAGGAGATGTTTCCCAGGGTCAATGACCAAGGCACAACTTGTGTTGACGCCTTGATTGTTGGAAGATTGGGAATTTTAAACATTCTGTTTTATCCCCTTCCTTCTTCCATTTCCAACAAGAACAACCACGCCCTTAGGCAGAGGCTTTGTTTGTAGGCAGCACCTGCAGGTTGCACTGTTAGCAGGTTTGGGAAGGAAGAAATTGTGTAAAGACAATGGACCTCTCCCCCTGCCAGCATAGACACCTAAATTAGTGTCCTGAAGATTCCAGAAATGCTTTTTCTGCATTTGTAGCATTTTTCAAATCTTTCTTGTTTCTCAGCTTTGGAGTGGCACCGTCTCTGCTCTGTCCTGTATGTAAACAGGCTGATCTTTTGATCTTACCCAGTTCTGTATGTGCCCATGAGCACACAGAAAGACCCGGTGACACAGCACCCCCACACTCAATCCCCAACCCCAGCACATTGGGAAATATTATATATGTTCTTCAAATGTCCTCATCAGGGTGAGCAAGGAATCGGGAAATCCACTCAGGGAAAACGAGGACAGCTTCTTCCCCCAAAACTATGACCATATTTCTTCTGTTTCTGTGTCCCCGAGAATCCAGACCACTTGAGCCCCAGATGACAGAGGCACAGCTACACTTTTCCAAGATGTTGTCCGAAGTTCAGCTGTGTCCATCTTTCCTACTGTTATAAAAGAACCCAAGCCTTTCACTTCTCTTCTGTGGTGTGTGTGTGTGTGTGTGTGTGTGTGTGTGTGTGTGTGTGTGTACCCAGATAAAGTTAATTAGTTATTGTTCTTTTAGATTTGCTTGCTTTCGAAGAGGTGACTATTCATAATTCAAAATTCAAATTTTGCTCAGGGGAGGAGGTTCATTCAGTAAAATGCTTGCCGCACAGCATGAAGACTTCAGATCCCCAGCATTGAGATGAAAGATAAACCCAGATGTAGCAGTGCATACCTGGAACTTCAGCACACACACACACATGCATGCATGCACGCACACACACACACATGTGCACACACACATTCAAACACATATATACACACACGAACACACACACACAAACACACAAACACACGCACATGCAAATGCACACACACATACACAGTACACACGTACACGCATGTGTATACCACATACATGTTTTTAATTAAAATGTTTTATTTGTATAGGTATTTTGCCTGATGTCCCAGGTCACATGCACATGTGCCTACAGAGAGTAGAAGAGGGCTTCAGATCTCCCGGGACTGTACTTAGATGGTTGTGACCTTAAATGTGGGTGCTAGGAACCAAATCTAGGCTTCTAGAAAAGTAGCCAGCGCTCTGACTCTCCACCCCCCCCAAATTTATTGACATTTAAAATAGAACCAGTGCCACATAATAAAGACCTTGTCTCAACAACAGCAACATAAAACATAAAACGTAAAACATAAAACATAAAACAATGAAAAATTTGCTTCTTGGAGCTGGAGAGATGCTCAGTGATTAAGAGAACTGGCTGCCTTTCCAGAGGACCTGGGTTTGATTCCCAGCAGCCACAAAACGAACAAGGGTCCAGTCCAGGAGATCTGGCGTCCTCTTCTGGATTTCATGGGCACTGCATGTATGTGGTACAAATCCCCAACCCCTCCCCACCCTCGCCCAGTCCGCCACCCGTTAATAGTTATTTCTTCTCAGCAGTATGTTTAATGCCTCCTTCTTAAAAAGAAAATCCTTTATGTCATGTGTCTATACCATCATTTATTTTATCTGTATGTCAAAAGATATACATATTTAGATGGCTTTCAACTTTTTACTATTACAAACAGTGCAGTAACACATTACCTCATAAACTAGTTATCATTGTACCCCAGTCTGTGCGTTTGTAACTATTGTACCCCAGTCTGTGTGTTTGTAACTATTGTACCCCAGTCTGTGTGTTTGTAACTATTGTACCTCAGTCTGTGCATTTGTAACTATTGTACCCCAGTGTGTGTGTTTGTAACTACTGTACTCCAGTCTGTGTGTTTGTAATTATTGTACCCCAGTCTGTGGGTTTGTAACAATTGTAACCCAGTCTATGCATTTGTAACGATTGTAACCCAGTCTATGCATTTGTAACTAATGTACCCCAGTCTGTGTGTTTGTAACTTTGATAGCTGTTGACAAACTGTCGCTTAACTGGTACAGACCCAGCTTATGTCCTAGTGTACGAAGCAGGTTGCCTGGCTGATGGCTAATTTCAATGCCCAATTTTTATTTTTTGACTCCAAGAAAAAGTGTGATCTCCCATTCGAATGGTGATTTCGGTGAGTTCACAGAGTAGAAGAACAAAATGTTAATTTACTTCTTCAGAGCGCTGAGCTATGAATCATAATAGGCCTCCACACCTGGCACAACGGAATCCAACAGCTGGTACAATTTCCAATCCCTTCGAAGATTTACTAATAGCTCTCCCAAGTAGCTGGACAGGGTAACACAAGTGTGTTGCGGCATTTTATTAGCCGAGGAGTATTTGTCTTAGGCAAACAATCCAGCAGATATTTAAACTTTTGTGTTACACACCACCCCATAACTCCTACAGGAAAAAAAAAGACACACATCTTTACTTGCAAATACTGTATTAAAGATGCTGCTATCAAGACTCCCAGTATAAGGCCAGGGAGGTAGCTCCCTGGGTAGACACTCAAGTGCATGTCTGATGTCCTGAGTCCCATCCTCGATGCCACAAGGTGGCAGGAGAGAACCAGCTCCCTGGAGTCGTCCTCTGACCCACATGTAAGTTCTGTAGGCATGTGCCTGTGCCCTCCCCACGAAACAAAACAAATGAACAAATAAAAACCTTAAAATTACCATGATTTTTGCTCCTCGATATCCATTTAAGATAATTAAGGTATTGTAATGGTTAGTGTTACAACTAACAGCTTGACAAGATCTAGAATCTCATGGGACATGGGCCTCTGGAAGGTCTGGGGTGTGTGTGGGGGATTATCTTGACGGAGGTGGGAGCCTGGCACCCAGGGTAGTGCCATTCCCTGGATGGAGAAAGGGAGCGGAGCATAAGGATTTGTGCATTCTTCTTTGCTTCCTGAGAGACGTTCATCTGCTTCATACTCCACCACCTTGGTTTCCCCACCATGACCCTAGAACTGTAGCCAAAACAAGGGCTTTCTTCTCTTAGAAAAGATTTACTTATTTTAGGTATGTGAGCACACTGTAGCTGTCTTGAGACACACCAGAAGAGGGCATCAGATCCCATTACAGATGGTTGTTAGCCACCATGTGGTTGCTGGGAATTGAACTTGGGACCTCTGGCAGTGTTTGTTCTTAATCACTGAGCCATTGCTCCAGCTCCAAGGCCTTTCTTCTTAAGTTACTTTTGTTAGAATATTTTAATCACAGCAACAGGAAAAGAAACTTAGAAAAGTTGGTACCAGGAGTAGGGTTGTTGCTGAATAAACTTGACTATGTGGTATTTAGAACTTTGGAACTCGTTTGTGGGAGGGGCGTGGAAGAATTCTGACTTTGGACTAGCAAAGCCCTAGAATGCTGTAAGGAGAGATTGGTGAAGTATTCTAGTGGGAGCTTGGAAGACCAGAATGCAGAGAGAAATGAGGACTATGAAGGCCTGGATAGATAAAGTTTCAGAGGCAATGAGGACTCTTGGGAACTGGGCTAGGAGTCATCCCTGTGTATTTTGGCTAAGAATCTGGCTCCATTATTCCAGTGTCCTGAGAATGTAAGCGAATTTAAGTTTAAGGATAATAGAGTAATCTGTGTGAAGGAGGCCAATATAGTAGAGCCAATAGGGAATCTGGGCAAGTCCCTGGCCCCCAAGCCAAATGCAGTGGGGAATTCCTGTCAATAGTACTACAGCTGTAGTGCTTTCTGCATGGGACAGGACTCTTAATTACATGAACAGCTTAGGGACCGTGTCTCCCAACCACCTGCCATCTGAACAGTAGGGTATGTATGGAAGTAGGGCCGGCAGACAGCAGAGGGAGCAAGCCTTCATTCCATTCTCACCTGCTGGCTGAAATACTGACATGATAGTCAGGGCCGGAAGAACATCATGGGTTATAAGGCTAGGAACCACATATAAAAGAGCAAGAGAAGGAAAGGGAACAGGATCCCAACAATGTCACTCAGGAGTCCTCTGTTCTCAGGCTAAGCCCCTGCCCCAGTTATTGCAGGGCTTGCACCAAGACCAAGCTGCACATCTGCTACATATGTGTGGGAAGCCTAGGTCCAGCCCATGTCTGCTCTTTGGATGGTGGTTCAGTCTCTGGTACTTCCCCAAGGGGTCCAGGTTAGTTGACTCTGTTGGTCTTTCTGCAGATGGGAACCTGTCCCCTTCTGGTTCCTCAATCCTTCCCCCAACTCTTCTACCAGACTCCTGGGCACCATCTAATGTTTGTCTGTGGGTTTCTTCATCTGTTTCCATCAGCTGCTGGGTAGAGCCTCTCAGGACAGTTATGCAAGGCTCCTGTCTGCAAGCATAACAGAGCATCACTGATCGTGTCAGGGATGGATTCTTGCCCATGAGATGGGTCGGGGCAGTCATTGGTTGTCTATTCCGTCAATCTCGGCTCCATCTTTGTCCCCGCACTTCTCGTAGGCAGGACCAATTTTGGGTCTAGGGTTTTGTGGGTGGGTTGGTGTCCTTATCCTTGCACTGGGGGTTCTGTCTGGCAATAGGAGGTAGCCAATTCAAGTTCCATGTCCCCCCCCCCCCTGCTAGGAGTCTCAGCTAGAGTCACCCTCAGAGACTCCCTGGAGCCTCCCCCATCCCACGTTTCTGGTACATTCTAGAGATGCCCCCTTCCCCCATCACTGATCTCCGTTCATTCTCCTGGCCCTCTCCCTACACCTGATCCCCCAAAAGCCCTGTTCCTTGTTTCCCTCCACATCCCTTCTCCTGCCCAGCGCCCTCCCTCCCTCCACCTCTGAAGACTCTATTATTTCCCTTCTGAGTGAGATGCAAGATCCTCTGGTTATTTAGCATAGGGGTCTGGATGGTAGAGTGGGTATCTTGTACTTCATGTAAACCAGTTTTGTGAGTCTTCTGACGCAGTTAAACCTGATGGAAACCCAAGGCAGGGGTTCTGCGAGCTGAGTAGAGCTCTTTGGAATGCCTGAAGGGTGACAGCTCTGCAGCAAGTGTCACCGTTACATCAACTGAACCCGAGTCCTCCCTACTACCGAGGCCGAGTTATCACCATCCTAGGGTTATGCTGAAGGGGGATGGGAAGAACAGCCGTGTCTGCCGTACTAAGACTTCACTAATAAGAATTAGAGTCTTTCAGTTGCCACCGATGCTCGAGTCACTTTAAGCAATGGTGTCTCTCAGTTGCTGTGGCCATCTACAAGATAGTCTGTGCATTAGGACAGATGAAACTCGAAGAAGAAATTTCTGGAAAAGATTCTGGTGGTCCTCTTTATTTCCAACATAGGATCAGGGCACACGGGTGGGAGCTGAGCCCAAACCCTCTGGGGGAGGGCACCGAGGTGTCCCTTTTCTCTGGCGTGTGTTCCCATCCTTGCTATCCTTTCTAGAAGCCGAAGTGGAGAGGCTGCCTGGTTTTAGACTTGAGCCCCCCGAGCTATGAGCTTAGATCTTTTTAAAGTCGGCTACCTCAAGTGTTCCATGCAGTAACACAGGCAGCAGAAGAGAGGCTGGCTGCGGAACGGCGCCCAAGGGGACTGCGTTGAGCTGAAAGAAGGTCATGGTCATTTTTTTTTTTTTTAAGGAATTCATGCATTTGGTTTTTTCAATCAGGAGTAACGCATGGGTGCTATGTAGCTTGGAAAACACAGGACTGTACAGAAGTTGTGCAACATTCAGGGCTTGGCTGTTGTTGATATGGGAGATGAGCAGGGCTCAACTGAGCTCCCTACCATTTGTACGCCGAAGCGACATCAGCTTTATGATTACGGGTGGACGCGATGTTTCCTTAGGTTAAAACTCCTCCTCTAACCTGACCGTTGCTTTTCTATGAGGAAGTTGGTGTCCTTTCCCACCGCCACAGTCCCTTTACTTTCTTGGCATCTGCAACTACTTCAGATAATGTACACATATCTCCAACCTCACGTAAGAGAGAACATGTAGGATTTTGTCTTTTGGGGTGTGGGTTACCTCACTGAGTGTTATATTCCCTACTTCCCTCTATTTACCTGCAAATTTCACGGTTCCGATTTTGTTTCCAGCCCTAATAAAACTCCTTCATGTGTGCAGAAGGTTTTCATTACCCACCTGCCCAGCATCCGAGGGACACTTACGTTTCCCCATTTCCTATCTATTGTGAACAGAGCAGCAAGGGCTGTGACAGAGATGTACCTGTGGAGCAGGGGTCACCATCTTTGGGCACCTCCCGAGTCGTGGAGTGGCTGGGACCTATGGTAGACCTACTTTTAGATTTCTGAGAATCCCCCACACTGATTTCCACAGGCTTCTCTAGAGAGGGAGAGAGAGGACACGGGCACTATGAGGGCGCATTGCGGGGGATGGGGGAAGGAGCTTTAGCTGAGGGTGGAGGAAGAGGCCAATACCAAGGGAGATGGGGGGGGGGCTGTGAAGAGCACCAAGGATGATGGGCACTTGAAGGTGACACTCTCCTGCTGAGGGCACCACACCCTCTGGACACAGTGTTGGAGGACTGCGTGGGAACTGAGCTGGACACCTCGTCCCCGGGGACTAAAACTTCTAGAGTTTCTAAAGGTGCCAGGGAGAAGAGCAGTCAGTAGTCCCACCCCTCTGTCAGGTCTGCAGACCACAGCAGTGACCAGCTTGGCATTGTACCAAGGTGGCAATAAAGGCTCTTGTATTTGGGGACAACCAACGGCCATCTAGCTGGACTATGCACGGTGGAGAGATCACAAACCCTAGAGGATACATTACCACTGCTGCTTTTCCACACCCGGCTAATTCTCAGCTGCATCCACCTGTGCTTCTATCACAGCTCAGCGTGGCTCTTCCCCCTCATCAAAGAAGCTTCTCTTTGCCGCAGAGGCCATTACAAAATGCCACAACCATTTGAAGGGCAGAGAACAATTTATTGTGGGGTGCCTGTTCCCAGCTGGCGCATCTATTATACAACCTCAAGCTCAGAGAGTCTTGCGGAAGTGGGAGCAGAAAGATTGGGAGACCTGAGGACTAGGGCATCTGGGACAAGAATGTCTTCTAGCTATGACAGGGAAAGCTGCCCCTATCAAATCTTAATATGGCTACCCAGAGCAAGACCTGCATAACAACCACATGGGTTGACATTCCAGTGGATGGAGAAACCTCCCAAGGCTTCATCCCTAGATGAAGATCTATAGGCAATTAGTGGCTACTTAGAGAGAGAGAATCAGTGGATCCCTGATCAGAGAATCCCTTCCAAGGATAAGCCCCGAGTTAGGTTATCTAATACTTAAGGATATGCTGTCCTATGCTTAGCAATAGAATCTCACTTTCACAAAAGGCAGCTGAGGTCAGCCTTAATGCATGTACAATAAACAGCACTGAAGGGGCTCAGCAGTTTACACACTCATACACACACACATACACACACACACACACCCTCACATACACAGTCATGAGCACACATGCATACACACTCATGCACACACATGTACATACACTCACATATACACTCGTGTGCAAACAAATATATACACCCTCACATACACACTCATGTACACACACATGTCCACACCCGCACACACACTCGTGCACTCACATTCACAAACATGGGTAATAATAACAACTAAAATAACAAGAGGTCATGAAGCTGAGAGGGAGTTGGGGGGCATGAGGTGAGCTGGAGGGAAGAATATGGGGTAAAAATGTAGTAAATACAGTACTCATGTATTAAATTATCAAGAAATAAATGTTAAGAACAGTTTGGATATCCGGACATATGCATGTAAGGGTGGCTGATACGTGAAGGAGGTGAACCTACAAACCAGCTACATCTACAAACCAAGGAGAACGTGCCAGGGGAAGATGGCCCCTGCCCCTGACACCTTGACTGTATGTATTATGAGGAAACAAGCATCTGTCATTTAAACCACTCAGCCTGTGGTACTTGCTTACCAACCCCTCACAGGCTGACAGAGCCTTTGGGCAGTGGCGGGCATGGAGAGATGAGGGTTTAGGGAGAAGCCATTGTGGGGAGATCCAGTCAACAAGGCTTGGTGGCTCTGCATGGTCAAGGGCAGGTATAGAGTAGCTTAGTGCTCTGTTGGTTGTTTGAGCTTGAGGGGCTTCATGGACAAGGAGCCACCTGCATTTCCATCTGAGAAGGAAAACAGGGTGCAGGGCGCTGGGTAAGTTGAGTTAGAGGTGCATGAGGAGGATGGTCCTGTGTCCATTGGTGCTGTCCAGAGCCTCCAGCCAGAGTGCTTAATTGCGCACTATGCACTACAACCGCACACTAGTGTGAGTGGAAATCACTGTGTGAGCAGAAGGAGTCACCACGGAGCTGCTGGCTGAGGACAGAGCCCCGCTGGGGTGGACGTTTATGCTCATCAGTGAGAAGGGTCCATCGCTACTGTGCGGATGGTCTGCTCCACAGCTGTTCGCATTTATTAGCTTGGTTCTGAAATGCTGTCTACCTCCCTTCAGCTCACTCTCAACCCATTGTTTAAAAAATTCCCAAGACAGGAGCCAACAGACAGCTCCCCAAATGCCAAATTGGTCGAATTAGGGGCATGGCTATCTCTTTAACCCACCCCTGTGGTGATTTGGTGCAGATGGCAGTTGGCAATGCTGGCTGGCAGCCCCCATCATACGTGCAGGTAAAGTGTGGCGCAGGGTGGATACACGAATGGTTATCATCGTTTGCACCCTGCAGCCTATTTTTATTTTTAACTTTTGTTTTTATTTAGAAATGCCTGGTAACCTATGCTAGCATGTGCAGGAATGGAAACAGTGACCTTTTCTAAGAACAAGGATACAATTGTTATTGTCCTGTGTTACAGTGAGCATTAGCTCACACTGCCGAGAGTGCTTTAAGTCAGACACCAGGCTGTGTTCTTTCTCATCGGAAGTAGTTTCCCACCAAGACATATGATTCGTTTTTAAAAATATTGATTGATTGATTAGTTGATTGATTGATTGGCTTACTTATTCCAACCCAGTTTTCCCTTCCTCCTCTCCTCCAGGCCTTGTCCCTCCCTCCTACCTCTCCCCAGTCTTCCCATCTACTCCTCTTCCCAATCTCTTCAGAGAAGGGAAAGTCTCCCATGGATATCAAGGAGCCCTGGTTATCAAGTTACAGTAAGACTAGGCACCTCCTTTCGTATTAAGGCTGGAGGAGGCAACCCAGGAAGAGAAGAGGGCCCCAGAGGCAGAAAACAGAGACGTATAGCCCCTGGTTAGGAGTCCCACCAGAAGACCAAGCTACACAACTGTAACATAGAACAGACTCATGATCCTTAAACTCTGCAGTTTGTCTGGATTAGAACTCTGACTTCTCCTCTTTTTAAACTTTAGTCATTGTGCATGTCACTTGGCCTCTGTCACGGTTTCCTTGTTGGTCACAGCATCTTCCTCATAGATTTACTGAGAGGATCAAATACAGTCATGGATAGAAAGCTTTGGCAAAATAGCAAAAGCTTAAAAGAAAACAAATAAGGTAGCTTGTTCACGTTGCTCATGAACTAGTATTTATGTGCCTCAAAGTTGTTGGGCAGGCGGGAGGGAGAGCGCAGTCGGTAGAGCACCTATTGAGTAAGTACAGGCCTGGGTTTGGTCCCCAGAATCCTTGTAAAAGATCTAGAAGGGGCCACACGCACTTCTAATCCCAGTTCAGAGAGGAGGAGGCAGTGTGTTCGACAGCTAGACAGCCCAGACTGATTTGTGAGTCCCGGGTCCCACTAAGAGACCCTGTCACAGAAAGCAGGTGATGGCAATTGAGTGGCACCCCAGGCTGACCTCTGGCCCCACGTGAGTGTAGTGCACATGTCTGCCCATCTGTAAAGACAGGTAAACTTGTGCAGGCACACACAAAACAAAATCTAATTAAAATGGTTATTGGACAATAAAAGCAAAGATATATTTATAAGCAATTGTTAATATGATTAGCCTCAGACCTCAGCTGTATTGGCCCCAAAAGTTTGGTGTTTCTCTATTAATCCAACTAATTTTGTTTTTCTCCTCCAGAGTGCATTTTCTCAGGTTTTCTTTTGTCTTTATTCGGGTGAAGCCAGCTACCTGCCTGTTCGTGTTTCGAAAAAAAGCATCAATGTGCCTCAGTCATTTCCTTACTGAAATGCACTTGGGGATTCTAGCAAATTTCTTGGAGTTATTGCCCAAGCAGGGCTGTCCCCCACCCACCCCTGGTTTTATACCGAAACATTCCATTTCAATTTTTCAGGAAAGTTTTCTGCAATCCCCCACCCGGGAGGGAAGGCATTCTGCCTCCAGCCTGGCATTTTATGAAGAATTAAAAATAACGGAGCCGGCAGAGATATGGAGGGAGGCTAATTTGGAAACCTGGACGGATTGCTTTTAATTTGTTGACAATGTGGTGTTTGCAGGGGGAGGGATGGGGGGAACAGGGCACAGGATGGCCGTGCTTGTCTGGGTCTTGTATTAATGGAGTAGCAGCTGAATTCCGTGTTCAGAGCTAACGCATCAAAGACCGTCATCTGAGATCTCATTTCTTCTATTCCACGATGTCAAAGGCGGCTGCAGATATATCGAGCACTTTCTTGGTGGCATTGTGTAGGATGCTGGCCCCAGCAGATGGCCCCAAAATGTACCTCAGCCTGATAGAGCAGGGACCACATGGGATGGCATGTTTCCTCATTAGCAAACAGAAAAGAAGGGGGGAAATAGAAAGCGGGGATGAGGAAGGAGAGAGATGAAAAGAATGCACAAAGACATTTACATATTTACATTGTCTCCCTCGCATCCCCCACCCCCCCAGCCGAAGTGTCAGTGGGCTTTCTCCTTCTGTTTGTGTGTTTACTTGTGCTAAATAGATTATGGTAATCAGGCACGTAAATGCACACAACTGTTATTATGGCATTTTAATCACGGACTTTTTCCGCTGGAAGCCTTCATTAGGATTCCCGTAATCTTACTTGTTAGTGTGACAAACAGTAATAAATGCCAAAGAGCTGGGATTAAGGCAGGGGCCTATCGGGCTTTAAAAGAGGAATATGGAAATGTTGTTGAATCTCTGCATTACTTATTGAAATGTCACATAAACAGTTCGAGATTCTAAATAGCTTACTCATTATCCAGAGAGGGACGCGGGCAACCTGAGCATGGTAATGATGCCTTTCTACGGAGCGCCGCAAGCATATGCCTTCCATACTTACCGGGCAGTTCCTCCGAAGGACCGGGATGGTCCCACGGACAGCCGTGGCTCGGGCCCAGCAGGGTTGGCTCCTAGTGTGGTTATACCAGATTTGGGGAGAGGGAGTGGACCATGACCTTATCACTGTTGCATTCCAATTTTGATGGGAAGTGATGGAAGCTCAACTGGGAAGTTTATTATAGCATTTCCTTTATTTCATGCTCCCGGAAAGCGAGGGGATATTTGAATATAGTCATAGAGCCACACTTCTCGGTGTTATGTTTTACAAGATTATTTGGTAAATTTCTGGTAAAAAAAAAACCTGTAAAAATTTATTTATGTTCTTTTGAACAACATCCACACAATAAACTTACAACCAATTGATAAGGATATAGACTGCCCACCTAGATACGATATAATCTGCCCATCTAGACAACACAAAATCCTGTACACATCTATCCCTTAAGAATAGTCATAACAACCTGTAATATGTGCAGAGAGGAATCTTAACACCCACCACCATGTTCTCTCAGTTGCCTCCTCCTCAGCCTCTCTCAAACTTTTCTCCCGCCCATCCTTCCTTCTCGTCCAATGACAGGCCTCGTTCTATCCTGTACCTGCCTTCACCTGCATAATGACATCAACCTACATTTCCTGGGCTCAGGGTGGGGGCTCACACTGTGTCTTTTGGAGTAAGACCTTGGCACTCAATTGTACCTGGTGTCCTCGTGCAAAGGAGAAATACCATGTGGTGCATAAAGTCCAGTGTCTGGACTGATGGAGTTGACGGACCACCCTGCAGGTGAAGGAGGCATCCTGGTCCCTATCAACAGGGAGCCCAAAGATTTTAAAGAATATAAAAGATAATGTGATAGAGCTCAACCTTGTCGTGCAGAAACCCTGGATTAATCCTTTCTGTAATGCTTGGCCCTCTGGAAACCGCTCAAGCAAGAGCAGTTTGGCAGCAGAAGCGATGGTAACTGGGCTTTCTCTCCTGTATGGCTAGACTCTAGTGCACACTGTCTGTTTGCTGGAGTGTCTCCCTGAGCTTCTCCCTCTGATTTCTTGGTGGTGTTTTGCAAGGTTTCTGCCCCAGGCTTCTGCCCCACTCACCTGACCATTAAAACTAGAGAGTTTTACCTCCAAACAACTGACTCCTCAGAATATATACTGGCTCAGACTGGTCAGACACCTGCAGCCAGCCCCAGACTGTACATCCACCCTGGGGAGGTGTCATAGGTAGCTTTCTGTTGCTCTGACAAACACAATGACCAACTTGGGAAGGAGAGGGTTTATTTAGCTTCTACATCACAGGTCATCACTGAGGGAAATCATGAACTCAAGCAGGACAGGAACCTGGAGGCAGGAACTGAAGCAGAGGCATGAAGGGGTGTTGGTTTGCTCCACATGGTTTGCCCAGCCTGCTTTTTTATACAATTCAGGGCCACCTCTCCAGGAACGTTCACCACCCATAGTTGGCTGGTCCCTCCTACATCAATTTAATTCTCCCACAGACTTGCCCACGGACACTTGTTTAGTTGATGCTCCCTCTTTCCAGAGGATCCTAGCTTGTGTCAAGTTGACAGAAAAGTAACAGCTGCAATGGGGTCAGTTGTACCCACTACACTGGAGTGAACTGAGGTTAGGGGAGGGATGCTCACCTCCAGCCTCTGTGAGGAGCTGGTGCCAAGGTAAGACAAGAGGATGCTGGGTACTAATTACTGTTTTCCCCATGGAGGGAACCTCTGGGAATCAGCTGAATCTTTGTTCAGGGACTCACAAGCTGAGGCTCAGCATGGTCTTGTGCTGGATCACGGCTGTACCAATAGACCAGGATTGCGATCCAGAGAATGTACGTACTAATGGGTCCTTTACATTCCCTTACTGTGGTGCCCCAACTGTAGAGGACTGTGCACAGAAACGTGAGTGGAGAACCGCTTCCTCCCTTCTTGTTCCTACCTTTATAAGTTCTGGTGCGTCTGTGTCAGGCGGAGGCCCAAGTTCCAGGGTATCTATGTTGAGTAGAGGCTGTTCTCCAGGGGACAGCTGGCACCACAAGGGGCTATCCCATACTCCCAAACTCCAAACCATGGTGTCAGGGCCTGGCATTTAACTGGGGGGCTCAGGAGATAAATAGCTCTGCTAAGCACAGCCATCGGTGCTGACCTGGGCTATGACTTCTCCTGGCTGTGGCTCATTTTACCACTTGTAACTGTAAAACAAGAAAACCAAGCTCTTCCTCTAGAGGGTTAAGAATTGCTTGAGTTTCTAGGTGTGTCCCCTCCACTCATGGATGACTACGGTTGTCACCTGGCAGTGTTGCTTGGCAGACCAAGGAAACAGCTGACACATCTGTTCGGGTCGGTTAGATGCTTAAGTCAATGGAATATTCCAACTTGGGGAGAGATTTTCCCACTCATCCTTGGAGTCACAACCCTAGGTCTGTTTTGTGATTTTGAGAAAGCCATCAGGGAAAGCAACTGTGGGAAGCCATGGGTCAGCAGCTGGATAGGGAGGTCATTCTTAGAACCTGCCTCCAGGATAGACTGCTGAGTCCAGTCTTCCACACTTCCCCTCCCATATGCTGGCAAGGTCCTCAGCAAGAGAAGACACCATCACGTGAGCAATGCTCTGGATTGGGAGTCGTTCCATTGATCAGTTTGTGTGTCATCCCAAAGGTGCTTTAAAATGGAAGGCTTGGTCTACAGAGTGAACCGGGAGTATTGGGCAGTAGAGTGTCTTGCTGGAGGCCCCATGGACTCCAGGACTCCCCTTCCTCTCTTGCTCTGACTCCAGCTCATAATCTCTTTTTCCCACCCTTCATCATCTCTACTGTGAGGTGTTGCTGTCAAGGCCCAGTTCTTGCCAAAACTGCTACACCATTTGAACTTTGAACCTACACAAGTGTGAGGGTAAAATTGCTTCTCCTTCTAAATCAGCTGCCTGAGATGTTCCCTTGTCATAACTAATACAAGGAGTGAAGAAGAAAATACAGCTCGAAGTAAATATTCTAGCAAGCTGCCCAGGAATTCCCCAGTTTAAAACAGGCCTAGATTGGTGTCTGTTTTAAGCTCTGTACTGACCAGGGAGAACCACACAGCTTTTCTCTCACCCCAGCCCTCCTGGTTTCCATATTCTCATGCTTCCTGGGTGGTTGGAGGCTGAACATATGTGAACCTTTCTTAATCCTGCTAATCTTTCTTCAAAAAACTTTCTCCCACTGTAGGCAGCATCCAGGCTGCAAAAAGAGGGCAGAGCCAGCCCCAGCATTTTAATGACAAATAATCCCTGCCCTAGGGGGAGGGGATAGCCACCTTAGCTGGAGATGGAGCTGGTGAGCTACAATAGGTAGAAAGAACTGCCCAGTTCCCTTGTCATCACCACCCTTCCCGGGCAGAGGAGATCCGAATGCTTGGGAGAATACAGTCTGCCATGAAACTGGAGGCCGCGTGTTCATGGTGGCTATTCTGAGGTAGTTTGTTGTGACAGAATGACCGGCTGCGTGGTGGTAGTGGGAGCTATGTGTGTCCTTTCAAGCTGATTAGAGAAACCGAATGGATCAATGGATACTCGTGGTCTGCAAAGTTCATTTGGATGTTGAACCTTCGTTCTCTCTGTGTCTCTTCCTCTTTCCCTACAAAGATCGAATTGCTCCAGAGAGTGAGTGAGTGAATGACTGCAAATAATTTCTTGTGATTGTGTGACATTTGAAATTCTGGGGACTTTTCTGAGGGTATGTAAATGCTAGGTCTCCTATGGGTGTTGGTCATTCACAGGGGTTGGGCATGGTTTGTTAGTAGTGTGCTCAAAGAAGAAACAAAAGAAATTAGATTCAGGGATCTCTTTCTCTCTCCCCTCCATCCTTCCGGGAGTGAAACTGGGGGGGGGGAGTGAAAAAGTGTGGGAAAAGGAAGAACCCACAAAGTAGCATGAAGTAACTAAGACATGCTACAGTGTCTGTTTGTTGTTTGGTCAAGATGGTACCTCTTGCACCCTGGAAAGGTCATACATACCTCTGGGGAGTGCTATTTCCTCTGTTGAGAAGCACAGATGGTTAACCAATCCTCCTGAAGGTTACAGAGTATCACTTGTTGGTTTTGATGGGGAAGGGTTCTTGCAATTCCGTCAAGTCTCATTGCTTCAGAGCAAGCCTGAAGAGAACAGGAGACTTTATCTCTGCTTCTACTTGGAATTCCCCCTCCCTCCCTCCCTCCCTCCCTCCCTCCCTCCCTCCCTCCCTCCCTCCCTCCCTCTTCTCCTTCCCTTCTTATTATAGGGAATAGAATGGCTGTCATACAACAACATGAAACATTCAACTTTATAAAGGGCACAGGGAAGCACAGAAGTATGGATTCATCCCCAGGGGCAACTCATCTGCACAGTGGAGTCATTTCCTGAGAGGAAATAATGCTGAACTTGGAAGTAAGATACATGCATAAAACAGGGACTATGGATGGATGTGAGAAATCAGAAAAATGAAGCCTGAACACTCTGAGGGTAAGACGCAGGCCTTTTCACTTTTTAATCTTTGGTGTCTAATGTGATAACCAAGTCTTAGAATGTGTCTAACTGATATTTGTTGAAAGGCAAAAAGGAAGAGTGGAGAGGAAAAGGCGGTGGGGGTGGGGGTGGGGGTGGGGAGAACAGTGTAAGGTTGATGGCTGTCTTAGATCAGTATGACTTCAACAAACACCAAAGATAAGCAACCTCCATCAGTAGCTCAGGCTCACAGTTTGGGGGTGTCAGCTGTGACCAGTCAGCTCACTGCTCTTGAGTCTGTCCTAGTATCTAAGTCAGTGTTCTATTGCTGTGAAGAGATGCTGTCACCATGGCAACTCATATAAAGGGAAGCATCTAATTGGGGCTTGCCTGCAGTTTCAGAGTCAGGCCAAAGCCATGGAAAGGAGCATGGCAGAAGGCAGGCAGGCATGCTAGTGGAGGGCATGATAATGGAGGAGCTAGACTTCTGCATCCAGATCCGAAAGCAGCAGGAAGAGAGCGCCACTGGGCCTGGCTTGAGCTTTTGAAACCTCAAAGTCCACCCCCAGTGGACTATTCCTCCAATTAAGGCCACACCTCCTGATCCTTTCAAATAGTGCCATTCCCAGGTGACTAAGCTTTCAAAGATAAGAGCATTCAAATATAACAGTAATAATAATTATTATTGTTTAACTTTTCATTGATTCTTTGTGAATTTTACGAGCACCTGAATCCTGCTCATCTCCCTCTACCCGTCCTAATTGCTGTTGCTCTTGCCGTCTCCCCCTCAAAAGTGAAGAAATCTCATTGTGGAAGCTGTAGTGAGTCACGGTGCATTCCCCAGTCCACACATCTTTGCTTGCAAATTTTCAATGCAGTGTGACTCATTGGTCTGGTACAAGGCCTCTGGCTTCTGCTACAATACTGGATCCTCACCAGGACTTCTTTGGATATCCTGCTGTTGGCCTGTATCATGGAGATCCTGCAGCTTTGGATCTGTACAACTGGCCCCTTCATGGACTCCAGCAGTTCAGTGATGGGGTAGATGTTGGGGTCGGCCAACTCAAAGCTCCGGACCTGGGCCTGAGCTAGTCAGGCTGCCTGCTCTCCCACACCCACCACAGGGCGAGCTCTGCAGCACTGGCTTCCCTAGCTCACCAGTGCCGAAGCTGGCAGAGGAAAGAGCCACCCACACCCATGTCAGCAGGGTCAGCTCCATTGTTCTACCCAGGGGAGGTGCAGGACCTGCTCTCTCAAGTGCTGTAGGTAGCAGGAAGTGAGGAGGGAGGAGGCCATCTCTTCTTTACACAAATGGTGGCCATTCTTATTCAAACCTCCACACATAGGAAGAATATCTTGACAGAAGTATATGGTGAGCTCAAACTACTCACTTGGTCATGAGTCAGGATGAGAAAACGGAAGGAAAGAAAGAAGGACTGAGTGCCCACTGGGTACTGTGACACTCTTAGACACTGCCTTCTTAAAGCATCCAGCTAGGGACAAGACCTTAAATACACAGGCCTTTGGGGGACACATATCCGAATTATAGCAATGTATAGTCTCTCTGGGCTTCAAATAAACAGATCCTTTGTTTTTAATGAATTCTATAAAATTCTATAGAAAGACTAAGTGGACTTCATATTGAACAATGCCATTGAGAATTCCTAACTCTCCTTATCAGTTAACATGTATCTTGTAGCTGTCAATCATTTCCCTATTCTTTTCAGGTCCACTGACTTTGAAGTTGAGGAAGGAGGATCACAAGTTCAAGCCCAGACGGGGCATCTTGGGGGTGGTTCAAGATGTAGCTCAATGATCCTGGTTCAGTACTCAGGTACCACACATCTTCACACACACTATGTATATATGTATACGTATACTTATATATATATATGTATATGTATATGTGTGTATAGTGTGAATTCCTAGACTGTTCATTAAATTATTATTATCGTCATTATTATTATTATTATTATTATGGTTTTTGAGATAGGATTTCTCTGCCCTGACTGTCCTGGAACTCACTCTGTAGACCAGGCTAGCCTCAACTTAGAGATCCACCTACCTCTGCCCCTCAAGTGCTGGGATTAAAGGCCTCTGCACCTCATCCAGCTTTCTAAACTCCTAAGAAACTCTTTATAACATTTGATTAAAGCAATTGTCCTTTTTGGGTTGTAGCTGTAGCATGGTAGATGGCTTTCATAGTACATGCAAGGCCCTGCATTCAAGTTCTAGTACCGAAGAAGGAAATATTTTATTAGCTTAATAATTTGTATCTGTTTTATGCCTGCTCCCAACATCAAGGAACTAAAGAGGTTTATAATCAAAATACATACATAGCAAGGATATGAAAGTTGGATACAAAAATGGGAAATTATGGACAGAGGAGAGAAATAATACTATTTAGGTGAATGAAGCTCATGTATTCATTCATCCAAGTCATTCATTCCAATAAACTTGTTGACCTATGTGCTAAGTATTTAGATCATTATGGTCAACAAAACAGCATTTGAGTGAAGAAGAAAGCATCAATCATGCATATGGCTACAAAAGAAAACAGTAGGACTGGAGAGATGGCTCAGTGGTTAAGAGCAGTGACTGCTCTTCCAGAGGTCCTGAGTTCAAATCCCAGCAACCACATGGTGGCTCACAACCATTTGTAATGAGATCTGATGCCCTCTTCTGGTGTATCTGAAGACAGCTACAGTGAATATAATAAATAAATAAATCTTTAAAAAAAAAAAAACCAAACAAACAGTAGACTATTCCTAGGTAGACTGATGCTGTAGGGTGAGGTAAGCCAAGACTGACTGATGGTCAAGGAAGCCATCCTAGAAAGATCAACCATGCAGCCCTTAAGGGTCAGCTGATATTAGTCACATGGGAGACACATTGGAAACATGAAAAAAAAAGGGGGGATGGCAAGAATGGAGCCCAGGGGAGCCTGGTGATTGACGAGGACCTATGTCCTCGAGGAGGGGTCATGGTGCTGGAACTGTGGGTCATTGTTACAGCCTGAATTGTGTCCCTTAAGAAGAGATGCTAAAATCCAAACCCCAATACCGTAAAATGTGGCCTCATTTGTAGGAAGGCTCTTCATATAGGTAGCGAAGTTACCACGTGGTCCTTAGAGTGGGATCTAATTCAGTATTGCTTCAGTTCCTATAGAAAATGGGGATTTGGGGCAGAGAGCTGGGCATAGAGAGAATGTCTCATGAGGTAATGCCCATTGACAAATCAAGGACAGACACTTGGAAAAGGTCCATCTCTCCCAGAAAGAATGGAGTCCAATGTTGTGGAGATCACTCTGACCTGCATAGCAGGGGCAATTTTTGCTATCACAGCACCTTTAAGAGAGACCTGTGCTGAGAAATGAAAAACTATGTCACTGGCTGACGGCATGAGTTGATTTACATCATCAGTCACGTCTAGGGGTTGGGTCTGTGTTTTTTGCCTTTATAAGCCTGCTGTTTTGCCATAAAGTTGAGCCTGGGTCAGAACTTTGCCTTGGCTCCATTCTCCTCTTGTCCCTGTCTTTTAATTTCCAAACTCCCATTCGAGGTACCTACGTTGACTGGTGGTCCCTGGTTGACTACACAATGTCACCTTGATTTTGAACTTGTGTCCAGGGTCATCAGAAAATAAATGTAGGTATTTTAAAGTCACCAATTGTACAGTACTGCATTGTGTGACAGCAAGGTTAGGAATTTGCTTTATTTTAAAGACAATGAGGCACAATAAAAGAGTTTCAAGTAGGGAATGAAAGCATTTAATTAATGTCACATAAAACGGTTACATTAGTTATTGGGTGGATAATGGAATAGTGGACGTTGAAGGGAGTCATTGCTGTCCTTGAGTAGGGGACACTTCATCTCCTATGGTAAGAGCCTTGACTGAACTCCATGACAAAAGGTAAATTTGTAAGAAAAAAGTGTAATAATTTTACATAACTGGGGGCTGGAGAAATGGATTGCTCTTCCAGAGTTCTTGAGTTCAATTCTCAGCCACCACATGGTGGCTCACAAACATCTGTTATAGGATCCAATGCCCTCTTCTGGTGTGTCTGAGGACAGCCACAGTATACTCACACAAATAAGTTAAATAAATAAATCTTTTTTTTTTTTTAATTAACTAAATTTTAAGACATGGGAGACTTCAGATCCAAAGACACAAGAGAATTCTTACATTTTTATGCTTAGGTTCAGTGATGCATGTGCATGAGTCTGATAGACGTGTGATTGGATAAATGGGGTAGGACCTACTGGGATGAATGATGTTGAAGGTCTGCCCAGTAACTTCCTCCCTCTCAGTGTAGTGTTGCTTTGTTCAAGGTACAGGATGGGACACTGCCATGTGAGGGCGTCATGATCTATTTCCAGGGAGGGGGTAGGCCAGGCTGCCTGTTTATAGTCAATTCTCAGGCAGAAAAGCTGGGAGGCATTAAGTGTGGTGATATATGCCTGTGATCCCTGTACTCATGAGGCAGAGGCAGAGGCAGGAGGATTGTAGTTCAAAGCCTGGGTTCCATAGAAAGGTCTGTGTAAGCCTTAGAGGCCATATCTCATTAAAGGAAAAAAAAGGAAAGGGGTAGGGATAATCTCCTATACACTGTGTGGTAGCATCACCTGTCAATCAAAAACTGACGGCCTATTAGCAACAGGCAGGAAGTAGAAGGTGGGAGTTCCAATAGAGGGACTGGAACTCTGGGAGATAGAGGTGGGACATTCACCCTGGACTCTGAGGAAGTTAGACGTGTCAAGTTGAGGAGAGGTAAGTATCCTTGTGGAAAGCACGGAGTATTTTAAATGGGTTTTGTAAGCTACAAGCTATTGGGAAATAAGCTAAAGCTTATGGCCTAGGCATCTATTCATAAATAAAAAAGGCCCCGAGTTGTTATTCGTGAACTCGGGTGTGGGTGAAAAAGCCCCAGGGTACAGAAAAGAAGGAAGGGAAAGAGAAAATAGAGAAAGAAAAAAAGAAGAAGCAAGAGAAGAAGAGGAGAGAGTGGCCTTTGTTTCGACTGTTTTCTTAGTTTCCAAGAGATCATATTTTGGGGTAATGTGTTCTGAGGCCTGACACACTTAGGGCAAAGCCTTTATGGTGTGTATAATTTTTGTATCAAATTTATGACAACATTTTAAGTTAATATTTTTTTTTATTTTAGACTAGATCTCATACCTGCATGCATATATAAAATCTGAGAGCAATTTTAACATGGCCTCTCAGACACAGAGGTACAAACATGTCCTCCTGATTTTCACTAAAATACGCAGCTCTATTTTTTAATGTTACTACTTCTTGAGCCGTTCCCAGGTGAAGATGGGCTTTGAACTACAATCCCCCTGCCTCAGCCTATGGTGAAGATACCCTATCTCCAGTGGTGTTTGGGGCATGAAAAGGACTGGAGGGAGTGGTGAAGCCAGGCAGCCTGCATACAGGGCTCCCTCACCTGCAAAGCCTGTGCTCTTTTATCAGCTTCTTCTTGTTGACTAAATCATTGGCTAACCCAATTTAAGTGCCTGTCAGTAACTAATCCTCCTTAAGCCATCCATTTTGTTTTAAATGGTTTGATTTCCTTTACTGGTTCCCTGAGTTTTATTACTTCCAGTTATCTGTTTTCTACTTTGAACTTTATATAAAACGAAACCCTTAGGCTTTCAGAAAGTTTGCCAGAGGAATAGGGTGAACTCTCAAGCACGCCTTGCACTCAGGCGTTTGAAAGGTGATCATTCGCGTCATGTGCTCGTGTGTTCTAGGCCATTTGAGAATGGGTTCCATCTATTCTTTCTCGACTCGAAATTTTTATTCTCTTTTTTGTTCTGAAGAGTCTTCTCTACTCAGGTACTGTGCTTCAATCACTTTTAAAATTGCCAGTTTGGTTGGTTTCGGGCCAACTAGCATGACATTTAAAGTTTCTATCCCTTAGCATTTAACTAGTACTTTTAAGATTGCATAAATTTGTTTCCTTTTTGAAATTTTATAGTTAAGAGGATTAGGAGAGCCATGGAGTTGACCTGTCTGACCATACTGGTCTTTGTGTACGTTTTTATGTCTCATTCTTCATAAATGCTAAAATTAGTTACTTGGTATTTTGTTTGGGCTTGTATATGTGTGTGTGTGTGTGTGTGTGTGTGTGTGTGTGTGTGTGTGTGTACATATATATATGTTCATTTGTGTATGGGGTGTGTGAGAGCGTGTGCATGCTGAGATCAGGGGTCAACTTCACATGTCTTCATCAATTCCTTCCTTATATGAGACAGTGTCTCTCACTGACCAGGAGTCTGTGTTTTTCTTTCCTTTGAACAATACTTTATCTGATCCTGTCATTTTAACCCATTCTATGCAGGTTAAACTATTCCCTGCGCTCTTCCTAATCAAGAAAATTCTGATTGTAATTATGGGCAGTCAGAGAAGTTGTTTTGCCACATGGAAGGAATGGGACCGAACTTTCTAGAGGAGTCACCTTCCAATGGCACACTCATTTATGATTTCTGTCTCCTTTAGAAGCACAGGAGTGGGAGGGACGACTGTGGAAGGAAGGCTGACGATAAGCCCCGCCGCTTGTCCGTCATTAGCTGAGATCAGCAAATGCCCAGCATGCTACAGCGCATGGCAGGTCTGTGTGGTACCCAGTCTCTCTGGGAAGCTACAAATGAAGAAACTGAGGCTTAGATCAATTGTCCCAAAGTGGAGGATCTGGGATTCAAGTCCATGTCTTTGAGTCCCTTGTTCTATGACCTGTAGTTGCTTCTGTATGGTCTCTTGGCTCCATCCTGTTTCCATATTTGAAAAGAAGGCCTTCTGTTCTCTTTCAGAACTATCAAAGAAAAGACAGACTCATTTCACCTTAAGCAAAGTCCAGCAAGGGAATGGGACAGTCTCAGCCAATAAAAAAAATGTAATCCTGGCAAGAGATGATCAGCTCTGCTCACCCCTCATCTGAAGACTGTCCTTTTCGTGCTCAGTGGTAACAGGCCTGCTAATGACTTCCTGGGCCAAAGCACCTGCCCGTTTCCCACCACCCTTTCTTTACCCTGTGTTCTCCCTGTGTGTGTCTCAGTTGAGATTGAAGTCAGGAACAGGGCACTTTACCAGGTTGGTGACTTTAGGCACAGCCTCTACTTCTCCAGAAGTCAGCTTGACTGAAGGGTGAGTGGACATGTGGCAGCAGGGGCCCCTCAGTGGGCAGCAGTGCATACAGGAAGCATGGAGAGATGTGTCTGAGGCAGGGTAGATCTTCTTGGCGAGAGGGTCTACTGTGGGAGGGTGGTGCCGATGTGGACCTTGCGCACTCCCAGCCTTGTGCTGGGCAGATGGTGCTGCCATGGAGACGCTTGCTGTGCTGCCATGAGAACTAGAGTTCAGAACCCCAACGCTCACACAAAAAGCTTCCTGTGGTGGTGTGTACTTGCTGTCCTGTTGCCGGGAGGAGGTGGGAGGAGCCTGCAAGCTCATCAGACAGTCTAACCAGTAAGTAAATTCTGGGTTCCATGAGAGACTCTGCCTTAAAAAAGAGCAGAGATTCACAGAGGAGGTGCCTCACGTCAACCTCCAGCCTCTGCACATACACACGCACACACGCACACACGCACAATCACACACACACACACACACACACACACACACACACACGCTCTTCCACCAACCCCCTAGCCACATGCACACACTTAGCTGCCCAGGTTAGCAAAGCCTCCAGAGGTTGACACTCAGGACGGGGGTTATTTATTTTGGGTCTAATCTCAAATCCCCCTTAACTGGCTCCATGACAGAGGGAACCGCTCAGCTCTGTGCAGCTCACCACAGAACCACCTGTGATACAGAATCAAGGCAAGGAATGAGCAGAAGCCACAGAAAATAATGATTCTTCTTCCTTGTGTGAAAAATGCAAGCTAGTGTTCATGCCTATCAAACCCAGGGAGCCTCTTCTAATCCTGATAATGGCTTTATTTTATGTTACTTGTGTAGGCATTTTACCTGCACATATATGTGTGTACCCCATACATGTCTGGTGCCTAGGGAGGGCAGAAGAGGGTGCTGATCCTTAAAACTTGCAGATGGTTGTGAGCTGTCATTTGGGTGCTGAGAACTGAACCTGGGTCCTCTTCAAGAATGACAAGGGCTCTCCATGCTGGGTTGTCTCTCCAGCCTGATGACTTATCCTTCAATAACAATGGTTATTTAACTGTATTCCCACACTGTGGCCTGCCCTGAGCATCTGGTGTAAATTAGTCCATTTAATCTTCTTGATGATGAAACTAATGAGTTAAGTTAACTGGCCCAGGATCACCAAGCGGGGTGTGTTTGTGTGTACGAGTCTCTGCCTTTTACCTTGATAGGCTTGGCTTTCACAGTCTGGGTAGAGTCAAGAAAGGACAATAGCTAAAGAGTGCAGCGGAGCTCCAAAGCAGGCATCAAGCCTCCCTGCATACCATCATGGCTGGCTCACTAAGCTGCCTCCCACAGGGGCTAGGGGAGGGCAGCTGGCTTGCTGCCTTGCTAGGTGGGGTTTACCGAGCACCTTCACACACATTCAAGTGCACTTGGCCCTGACACGGTCAAAAGTGCTCAGCTCCATGTGGGAGCCTGGATGGACCACTGAGGATGTGTGTGACACAGCACATGCCTGATAGACGTGTTAGAATGCCTGTTGCTTTCAGAGGATGTCTTTAAAAATATAATGATAGGGAGTTGGGGATTTAGCTCAGTGGTAGAGCGCTTGTCTAGCAAGCTCAAGGCCCTGGGTTCGGTCCTCGGCTCAAAAAAAAAAAAAAAAAAAAAAAGATAATGATAGAACAAAACCTAAAAATCAAACAAAAATCTATTACTGGGAAACTAACTTAGGTAGATAATTGAGTGTGCCCAGTTATAGCAACATAAAGTAATGGTTAATGTCACCTCCAGGTTACTGCCAGTGTTCAGCATCCAGTCTGTAAGGCTCACCTCTGTGCACTCATGC
The DNA here is from genome assembly GCF_021556685.1 of Rattus norvegicus. Classification (NCBI taxonomy): domain Eukaryota; kingdom Metazoa; phylum Chordata; class Mammalia; order Rodentia; family Muridae; genus Rattus; species Rattus norvegicus. The sequence continues at coordinate 44,079,864 of NC_141544.1, read as the reverse complement.
TTGTGTTCTCCCCCCTCCCCCTCCCCCTCCCCCTCCCCCTCCCCCCTCCCCCTCCCCCCTCCTTCTCTCCTGTTTTTTCCTCTCATCCTTTTTTTTTTTTCTTGTTTCTTTGAGACAGGATCTTGCTCTATCGCCCTGATTGGCCTCCAACTCAATCCTCCTGTCTCAGCCTCCTGAGTAGCTCATTACTGCAGCCTTTAAGTAAACAGGAGAGGAGAGACTGGGCTTTTTAAAATCAGCATTTTCTTCCTCATTCTTCTCTGTGAACAGGCGTCCTTCTTCCTATCCTGTCTTCTTCTCCATCCCTTCTTCTTTCTCCTCTCCCGTCCTTAATTCTTCACTTCCTTTCTCTCTGTTTCAGGTAGACTTTCACGCTGGTGATTGGCAAGGAACCTCAGAGAGAGGTGGGGCCAGCTGCAAAGAACTCTGGGTAAGCCATCTCTAAACAACTCGGCGAGGAGACATCCGGACCGCTCCCTTGCCTCTCTCCACAGACAAGTGGGGAACCTCCCGAGGACCCCAGTGTGTGTGGCCAACCAGCCAGTCCTTCTTGACTCCCAAGTGGCCCTATCCTAGACCCCAAGACCTCTTGGTAGGCTATAGGATGGGCGAATTCTCCGCGGGACCCAGTCTTATTGGTGGGGGTCCCAGGGCAGAGCAGGAACCGTCTGTTTCTGTTTTAATTGTAATCTACAATGCAGGCTGCCCTCACGGTCACCTTCTCCTCTGCTCAAGTAGGTAAACACAATGTCCCCATCTTGGTCACCACAGACAAGGGTACTTTCTCCGAGGGCGCTGTGAATTGGCAATGGCTGCACCCCTGACAGCCGGGAGGGAGGTGATTATCCGCGGCAGATGAGAGCCATTATCAAATGGAGTGTACCATCCTCAGAGCGCAAATATTTTCCCTGACCATAATACCCTCTTAAGGAGACCTCAAGTGGCCCAGCTTGTCCCCAGCACTCCCAGCCACACCACTGACGTTTTATTCAGCGTCTGCTGGCATTTGCAGGGAGGAGAGGGCAAGAGAGAGGCAGGACCTGAGAGCATCCCAAGAGATCTTGGCCCTTGTGGCCTATTGTACTTTATCTTCAAGACAAAGACGCCCCCGGGCCTTTCTTAGCGAGCCGCTTAAGCTTCATCGATAAATCAGGGTCTAGACAAAGCCCTTGAGTTGTGGGCTGGGACTCTCCGAAGGCCTTCTCCATAGAAGCTCTTCTGAGGATGTGTAGGATATGAGAGATTTTTTTTTTAACTGAAAACATTTTGTTTTCCTTCTCCCCGCCCATGCTCTTTGTCACTCCCGTCCTTTCTGCTCAGCTCCTGTGTGGAATAGAAGATGCATTTGTAGCCTGAATCAGGGGGATTGTCTCCACCATCGGACCATTCGCGCTTGCCCCTCCCCTGTTGTAAACCACAAGCAGGCCAGGAACAGCGGCCCCATTGTGTGGCGCCCATACCACCCAGATTTCACCTCCGTCTTTGCCGGGCCCCCTTTTTGTTTCTAGTCAAAAGAAAGCATTTGCTCAGGGGAGGGGGCGGTGTTTCTATTGCTTCCACGAACAGGGAGGTTAAAGGAAAGATTGATGGGAGAAACTCTACCTAGAAAACTGGGATCCGTTGCTTGCCGGCCAAGGCCAGTTGCTTCATTGTCCCGGGGCCATGTTTTTTGTTAATTATCTCTCACTCTCTCCTTTTATCGAGTAGAAAAGTAGCAAAGGAGGGAGAAAGGAAGAGGATATAGAGGTCAGAGGTCCCTGTGGGCCACCTAGGTGTCCCATCTGACACAGGGGGAGGGTAGGGATGGGGGTGAGGCTCACAAAGTTGGGTCGGAGGCAATTGGCAATCATCTAAATAATAACGAATCTGATCCTATTATTTATGGTGAAATTTCCCGCCCTCTCTCTACCTCCCAGTCTTTATCCCCTTCCCAGATCCAGTCTCCTGTTTGTGGCCTACACACACACACAGACAGAGACAGAGACACTCAGAGAGACAGAGTTAGTTTATACTTACCTACGTTTAAGCTCCACAGACTATAAGGGTGACTTTGGGAAGAGGGGAGAGTAAAGGAGGGAGCTCACAAGAGAAAGACCAAGACAAGTCGCCCCAAACAAGAACATGTTGTCAAGGAAATAAGCCTTGGGGAGGGCAGGCATGAACCCACAGCTGCTGGATTTGGCCAGCCTCGGATGTTGGTGGGAACGACAATGGTCCTTCGTGGCAGTGCCCCAGCTCCCAACATAAATAGGACTCAGCCTGAAAAGGGAGGAACTGGAACAAAACCTTTCCTTGGGTACCACTGGCAGAGAAATAACATCGATTTCAGCTCGGCTGGGGGAGCCAAAGAATCTCCCTGTTTCCCCACATGAGCAAAGACAAGTTCATAAGCAGCCCACAAAGTGCCTTTGAGATTGAGATGCAGCTGCAGACCATGAACACGCGGCCTTTTTCCACCCAGAGAGACAACCTTGTCTTGACCAGAAAGAAGGGAGCAAAGGAAAAAAAAAAGCACAGCTATTGAAAACCCACAAGATGGGGTAGAAGAAAGGGAGGGAAGCTGGGGAGGGCTGATGAGGCGGGGGCGGGGGGTAGAGAAACCCGTGGATCTTGGCAGATGCGAGAGATAAGCTTTAGCTTCACCTAGTATAACACAACCGTCTTTGCCTTTCCAGGAGGCCGGAGATGAATGGCCGCACAGATTCCACAGAGAGGGTCTGCGCGCTGGCAGCTGGTGGCCAAAGGCTGCCGTCTGGCCAGGAAGGAAGGCCACTGGGCAAGCCCCGGTCTCCAGGTACCCCCTGGTATCTTGGCTCCCTGCACCTCCCAGGATGAGGCAGCTGCTGCCACTTCTCTTGCCAGGAGGTCAGAGCCAGGCTCCCCCAAAGCCAGTGACATGTTCTCACGGTGAGCATTTGGGGATGAGTAAACGCTAGCCATAAGCGGAGCAAGTCTAATGTCTGCAGGTCAGAAGACTGGAAGTATGAATGGAAGAACAGATGTGAATTAAATGCTTATTTGAAGGAAGGAAAGGGATTATGACAAATGCACGTGGTCAGTGTAATTCAGAAATACCGTGTGTGGGGCTGTGTATGATTACTGCACTGGTAAAGTGCTTGCCGCATATGCATGAAAACCTGAGTCCAAGTCCCCAGCCCTTATTTAAAAACAAAAACAAAACCCCAGAACCAAAAGTCTGAATACCAGCGAGTGTGTAATGTCAGCCCTGAGCAGGCAGACAGGCAGTCCCTGGCACTTACTGTCCTGCCAGCCGAGGTGAGTGGCAAGTTCCAAGTTCCATGAGAGATGTTTTCTGGGGGTGGGATTGGGGACAAAAAGTTGAGGAAGACACCTGGCCAGCCTCTGGCCTCCACATGCATGTGCACAGGTACATGCTCAGCACAAACACCTACAATGAGTGAACAAGTGTGCGTGTTCTAACTAGCTGTACCACGGTGTTATTTTCTTTGCCTTACCTGTGTGTGCTTCCCACCTGAGAAGCCCTCCAGCCCTGCAGTTCGTCCCTTGCCGGAGACTCTGAACAGAAGCTCTGCGAGCAGTCTCTGTGCCTCAGTGACTAGCAGAAACTGTGATATAAAGACATTGCTTCCCGCACACTGGAAGTCCCAGGGTACTAACCGCCGTGTTCAGCTGTCTTTGGGCCAAATGCACTTTGTCAGTCTTCACTCACAGGCGCCAGATGTGGGAAAGAGAAGAAGTTGAAGTCCGAGCCACCAGCTGGTCATCTGGACTACCGTTAGAACGTTTAACAAGACAATTTTCTCAGAACCATCTGAGCGTGTGAACAAGCATGCAGGGCCTTTCCCAGCCTCGGGAAGGGGAGTACAAACAAGTCCTTTATACGTAGAATTTTAAGATTGATATCAATTAGCCATGTGGTTCACTTGTCCCCATCAGTACCTGCAGATCTAGCTCTAATAGAATCCGTCTAATAGCCTCCCAACTGTCTTCGGGGAGCAATCCCCTAGGCCTCACTGGGACACTTCCTCGTTGTTTGAGATAGGATCTCATCATGTAACTCTAGCTGGTTTGGAACTCATTGTGTAGATCAGGCTAGCCTTGAACTCTGAGAGATCTGCCTGTTTCTGCCTCCTGAGGTTTGAGATTCAAAGCATGTGACACCATGGCCAGCCCACAGTAGGACATCTTTAACCTTACTCTGCACTCACTATTCAGGATGCCTTCAGGATGTCCACGTCAATGTGATAGCATCAGTCGGTCACTAGCTCCCCACTGTTCTCTAAATATGCCCCTCCCCCACACCACATGAGCCCAAGAATGGGACACCAGGCCTGACACCAAAATTAACCAGCTTATTAGAGAGAGAGAGAGACAGACAAAAGGAGGGGAAGAGAGAGAGGCAGGGGGAGGGAGAGAGAAAGGTACCCTCCCCCACAACTGTCCTTTGGGTCAGTCACAGAGCCTGTTCCACTGAAATGGGTTTTTTTGGTCATGCCTACAAAGGCCTTTCCCATAGTGCCTTGCAACTATCCACCCTTAACACCCTTACCCACAATCCCCTGTGGGGCCAGGGAGCCGTGAGATGGGGAAGCAGTCCCAAGGCAAGAGTGGGGTCGAGGTATGTCAGGCACACATAGCCCTGTACTGCCACCAGAGGCAGTCACATAGCCTGGTAGCCTGTTTAAGCTGCCTGTCTCCTTATAAGGTCATGTCTAGCAGCACCTGGAATTCCTCCTTATGCGAATGAGGCATCCCTAGCACCCTGGTCCCAGCCAATGATGTACACTCACTCCAAAAGCCCCTATTTATGCCCCAAAGGGTTAAATAGCCTTTGTTCCCCCATTAAATTGAGCTGTCTCACTGAAGCTGCCTCCTGAGCATCTTACCACCACCACCCGAGGTTTCTTAGCTCGAGCCAGTCCCCCTCTTCCTGTCAGGATCTACCTGCTGTGATGGCAGGCCACAGGCCTGTGAGAGAAGAAGCAGAATCTGATAGCAAGCCAAATAGGCATGCAGAGTGTTGTTCAGTAAGTGTGTGCAGTGAGTGGCATTGAGTCCTGTTAGGGTGACTGTTGGCCATAGTCTCTCAGATCTGATGGTAAATCCACTCCTTTACTTGTCTGATGAGCCCAAGCTTCAGACTTCTTCCTCTGTCCCACGAATTCTCTAATGAGCATTGATAGGAGGTAGGGAGCTAACGTTTGCACTTTCTGGTTATACCTTTCCACCATCAACTGGTAATTTTCATATGAGAGCTACAATACCAAGGATAAGCCCTCCTGAGGTGGGGGACTGAGGACAGAGTGGGCACCCATCCTAACAGAGTGGATTTCCTCCTATATAGTGTAGAGAGAGTTTTGGTTTGTTTAAAACCAAGTTATGTGAGTATGTTTTTGTGTTAAGGTTCCCAGGTGTGGGATATGGGGCTACTTCAGATTGCCCATAGCAGCTGACTATGATTTGTCCCGTGCTCTGGCCGGGGCGCGATTCAGCCCGATGAAAATAGTTAATGAATTCCAGAGATTCTTGAGAGTGTATAAAAATGCCAGAGACCTGAGAGGTTGCAGTGGCTGCTCCCCTGCTGCTGCTGCTTTTGTTGTTGCTGCTGCTTACTGGTTGGAGACACCCTGACAGTGAAGATTGGACTTGCCCCAAGGAACTCGATACCTCTGATCAGCAGGAAGCAGTCTTATGGTTTCCTCTCTACCCAGTGTTGGGGATTTGGAAGGGATAAGGATGGAGAAGGAAAAGAACCTAATAAAGTAGCCAAAAAGGCATGGATTCAGGATGGTGTGGTGCTTGTGCGGCACCAGTGCATTTCCCTTAGACCTTCTGCAGCATGAACTGCATGCTTTATCTACGTGCCACAAACAGGGCTGAGAGGATGACCTTCAACAAAATGTTTGCCATGAAGGCATGAGAACCTTAGCTCATCCCCAACAACCATGGAAATCCCAGCATGGTAGTGTACATCTCCAACCCCAGAGGGTATGAGGGGTGATAGGAGACAGTTGCCAGGCAGTACAACCAAAGCATCAGCTCCTGATTCAGTGAGAGACCCTGACTAAAATAAGAGAGAGAGTACTGGAAGAAGGGAGCCAACCTTAACCTCTGTTCTCCATGCACATGCATTTGGGCAAGCGCCTGCACACACACACAAGTGCACACCAGCACCACTGCACCCAACCAAATTGCTGTACATGACTCCATGGTCATCCACCTTACTGACTTTACAGATTAGATGACGGAAATCCAAGGCATGGTGTTGAGTAAAAATGATACCGCAGCTGGTCTGGTTGTAACGAGTCATAGATAGAATTGTTCTCACTTTATCACGCCATCTACAAAGTCCATTGGCAGGCACAGCACCCATCTGCCTGTGCAGTGTCTCCAGGAAGCAGCCATGCCAGGTCGTGCCCCCCTTTGGTGTTACTTTTACTCTCTCCTCTTTTCTCTCGCTGTTCTTGAGAGTTTGAGGCACAGAGGAAAAACGACTGAAATAATTGGATGTTTCTCTAAGAGGTCGCAGATGTAAAATCTCCGCGGGTCAGCACTGATAATTTAAGCACTGCTTTTGTAAGTACGAATTTGCCTCCCTTGGTCTTTGTCTTTCCACAAAGTCTATAGCTCCACAAGTGTGTGAATGTCCCTAAAACGAGTCGTCAGCTTCTGGCATGCCGACGTCTCCTAGATGTCTCAACACCAATCCCATTGTCTTCAGGAGTGAGGCCTTGCCTGCTCACATATTTAATTCAGCCTGCTTCCTCTTCTGTTTTCCACCCTCTATGTAGGCATTATTAAGAAATCAACGTATTATGTAGTGTTAAAATAATCCCGCATGTTAGTGGGTCTCTACTGAAATCCACGGTCCTGACGAGGCTACAGGGCAAGTAGATATATCATTCTCTGAAACCTGGCACAATGCCTTTTGAGGGCATTTGGCAGTCAATGCAGGTCAGAGGTCATTTAAATGTTCGTACTCTTTGACCCCCACAATCTCATTCCTCGGAATTTATTTCAAGGAAGTAATTTAAAAGAAGAAATGGTGTATGTGTTGATGTATTTATAGTGGGGTTATTTATGATAGAGTGGGAAGTCAAAGATGACTTACTGGCTTAGTGGGAAATGGATAAACAAACTGGGAAATAGTGATATAAGTTAGCAGTAAATGCTAAACATTGTGAGCAATTAGATTCCTGGGAAGGGATACAACAGCATGTCCACAGAACCATCCACCTTAAATGACAACAGTGTGCTGTCAATAACAGTGTAGCAAGGTGACTTCTACATGAAGTCTACGTGAAGAGACAACAGTAGCTGGCATAACAGCAGCAGAAATGCAAACAAATTTTGTTTCCATTTAAAACAGTCTATGTCAGGCTGTGGCTTTTGTATAATAGCACAACTTGTTCAGTCCAGGGTTCTAAGATGCCACGCCAGGGTCGCCTCGTGCATTCCACTCCCTGTTTATGTTTTCTTAGTCTGTGTACTTTGTCAAGCCACTTGGATTGCTTCCTTTTGACCAAATCAGAATTATAGTAGAGAGATTCCTATTAGAATGTAAAGGAGAAGCCCACACCTATAAGCCTTGACGTGAAAGGGCCCTAAATGGGGAAGCAGATGAAACTGGATCCCCAACCTCCTTCTGGCACTGAACACGGAGGTGGAGTTACATCATTCTGTGGATTTTGCTTCATCCAGGATAGGCGCTTTCTACAAGACACATTTCTTAGAGGCTACCCGGCACATTTGCGTGTACATGCATGTGTGTGTGTACACAGGTGTGTGCTCATTTGTAGGTCAGAGGTCAACTTCGTCAGTCACTCCCCATTCCTTAAGTCACAATCCACTTTTGAGACAAGGTCTCGGGGTCTCTCTCTCTCTCTCTCTCTCTCTCTCTCTCTCTCTCTCTCTCTCTCTCTCTCTCTCTCTCTCTCTCTCTCTCTCTTTCTCTCTCACCCTGGAGCTTGCCAGCTAGAATGGGCTTGGCTAAGGAGTTCCAGGGATCTGTCTGAGTCTGCTTCTCCCTCCCCCAGTGCTGGGATGGCAAGTGTGTGTTGCCTTACCTTGCTTGTTTTCGTGGATTCTAAAGATCAAATGCAGGCCTTCATGTTTGGATGGTGACCACTGAGCCATCTCCCTAGGTCCCCTAGTCAACAGTATTTCTTTTATAGTCAAACACTGTCCACTCTTTCTGTTACATAGGATGGTGCCCTGGATAGTTTCCTGTCAAGTTGATACAAGCTCAACTCATCTGAGAGAAGGGAGCCTCAATTAAGAAAACGGCCCCTCTGGGTTCGGTCCCCAGCTCCGAAAAAAAACCAAAAACCAAAAAACAAACAAACAAACAAAAAAAAAACGGCCCCTCACCTAAGGGTGCCATGCATAGTTGGGGTATTGGATTTTATGGAACAAAAACAAAGATGGGTAAATGAATAGCATAACCAGTGCTTCATGGTTGAGGGGTGTTTATCTAACAAGCCCCCAAGAGAAGAACCTTCTGGGGTCTCAATTTATAGTACAGCTAACAAAGACGCATAGTTCAGTTTGTAGTCGGAAGAAATAAGCACTAAGACTGTGTCCTCATTTCTGCCTGTTTCTGTGATACCCAGCTTCATTTTCCCAGCTCCAGACCACACGCCTAAAACCTGTATTTTGAATCATACATTATGAAGTCACAAATGTGCCATAAAGATACATCGTGTATTCTACTTGAACTCACTAAAATGCAGTAGGCTAGAGTTTGGTTGAGGGTTTCCTTTCCTTTTCCCAAGGTGTAGCAGGCCATGTTTGGCATGGTACTTACCTAAAGGACTTCTTTCAGAACGGACTGCTTCTAGATTATTAAGTACCAAATCCAAAGCTCATTAACTGTGACAACATAGATCTGGATGTGACCTGAGTGATGGGGCTTGAGAGCAAGCATGATGGAGTCCAAGGATCGCTTCAGCTGTAAAAATGGGAAGGTGTTGAGTGGTCTGGAGATCTGATAGCATCATGGTGATGAGAAATTCAATGTGTTATAATCCTAGTAAAGTATTCATTTGATAAATAAAAAGCAAACAAACAAGACAGCACCTCTGTAAGATCGGGCTCTAGGCAAGCCCTCAAGTAGCGATCGATTCGGGAGAGCCTGGCCCACTGTGAGTGCCATCCCTGGTCTCGTGGTCCTGGGGTCTATAAGAAAACAGGCCGAGCAAGCCATGAGGAGTACTAGTCCACTGCCTCTGCATCAGCTCCTGCCTGCAGATCCCAGCCCAGGCTGAGTTCCTGGCCTCCTGCTGTTGATGCTGAACTGTTGCATGGAACGGTGTGTGAAATAAACCCTTCCCTCCCCACGTTGCTATTGGCCACAGTGCTTCATCACAGCAGTAGTAGCCCTCTGGAAGACAGATGAGGCATCTGTTCAGTCTATGTGACAGTTACTACCATCAATATTAATATTGAACTGTTCACAGAAGATAGGGGTGGGCCTTGTACCTAGCAGCGGGGGACACTGGGCAGCATTATGCCACAGACAATACCAGAGTTGTGCAGAGAAACAGAAAGCATCGTGTGTTAATGGGATGCATTTCTTGTCCCCAAATGGATGGTGCACCCTTATCCTTTTGGCTCTGTGCAAGGAACCATTTGGCTCCCAGACTCAGGGCCTGTTCTCCCAGGCTCTCCATCAATCACATATTCTGTTTGTCCCACACTAGCTGTTTAGGGCCAGCCCACCAGCTGCTGGGGAGATATTTATCTGTGCCCTCAAAGTGGGGGCACAGACATGTGTGCCATGGGGAAGCTTCTAGAAGCTTTTGACAGTGTGCTTCCAGCAGCACCATCTGCAGAGGGGACCTGACAGCGTTGGCTTCAGTCAGCAGGCACAGACGTTCGTGGCACAGGCTTTAAATAACATCTCGCCATGTATTTCTGAATTGCTCACAATTACACCAAAGTTGTCTTAAGACTAATATTTTTAAGGGAAATTACTTTTTTAAAGTTTGTACAAGTCCCATAACTTCTTCAGTTTTATAGTCACAGATTCAACTTTTCCTGGCCCCCTTTTCGCTAGATCTTAAACATATTTATCTGTAAGTGTAATTTTTTTCCCCAAATACTTTTGATCATCAGCTTCTTGATTCTACAGTGTGGAAACTTGTGGGATGCTTTTGAATGTCTTTATTGACAGATAAATGTATTTGCCTTAAACTTCCTGGAAGGGTCGGTTGGGAGGCCCTGACTGTACCACAGAGCACAGATCCATGAGGGCCAGGAAGGCGAGTTAGAGGTTAGAAGTGGTCAACCAACAAGCTGACTCAGCACCACCTTGCAGGCCTACCTTCTGCTGACGATATTTATTTCCAACCGAAAAAACAAGCTAGGAGCCAGCGACACGGATAGGCAGTAAAACTGCCTGCCATGCAAACCCAGGTTCTGCTCGCAGTACCCACATAGAAAGCCGTGTGTCCTCATATATAATCCCAGCCCTGGGGATGCAGAGACAGGATCCCTGGTCCTTGCTGGCCAGGACCTAATCAGCAAGCCCTAGGTCCTAGCAATGGGAAAAATAGCAGGTTTACAGTGGCAGAGGTTACCATAGACAAGGGTCCGGATGACGTGAGAGGCCTTCAGAAGGACACATCTGTCATTGTGTGGCATCCTTCCCAAGGATACATGACCTAATCTAGTCATAAGAGCACATGCTCAAACCCAAGCAAGGGTATTCTGTAGAGGAACTAGCCAGACTTGGCAGTGAGGCTGTGAGTCACAGGTCCAGTCACTGGGTGTAGCGGGGAGGAGAGACGAAACAACCGGATGTACCTTAGGATCTTACTGTGGTCCTAGACAAGACCTCTAGATGTACTGTGGAATCCTGCGTGTGGTTCTTGAACAGACAATGGGCATCAGCAGAGAAACCAGAGAAACACAAGCTCTGAAATTTAGTGACTAGTCCTGTGCAATGTGCAAAGGGAATTTCTTAATTTCGATAAGTGCTTCACTGTGTGTGTCTTTGTTTTCTTGAGTTTGTTACCAAGTACCTGGAAGAAACAGCTTAGTGGAGAAAACTTCTTTTGCCTCATGGTTGAAGGGGTGAAGAGTCCTTCGAGGGAGAGAAAACATGGCAGAGGACTTGCCTGTAGTGGTAGGAACATGTGGTAGCAGCTTGTTACCCACTGCCAACCTGGAAGCTAGAGGCGAGGCAGGAAGTGTGTTAGGACTACGACCCTGAAGACCCGCCCCCTAGTGATTCATTTCCTCCTCCATGTAAGTCCTACCTCCTAAAGGTTTCACAACTTCCCAAAATATGGAAGCCTGTGAGGGGACATCTCTTATTCAAACTATAATAGCATATAAGATGTTGTTAAAGGACGTTTTCAGAAAAATAAATAAATAAAAGTGGTGCCAGCCTTAAACTTTACAGGCTGACTGAAGAGAACTTAATGATTACAGAGAGTTAGAATGTTTCAGGCCCAGAATCTAAATGGCTATTGGTCACCTCTGTGTGTGAACATCCCTGGGACTACTGGGTAAATCTTTCAGAATGTACAAGCAATCCTCAAGCTTCCACCAACCCCAAATGTTACCAAACAAGACTGTAGTAGGCCCTTCATGCTTTGCCATAACCTGCCAACACAGTGTATCCAAAGCTGGCTCTATCTTGTTTTGTTACCATAAAAAATTTGTAAGACTGTTACCACGTTGGAACATGAACATCATATGGCTCCAGGAAAAACAATATCATTCCCTTTGTGGTGAAAGCTTTGCTTATTTAAAAATGCATTTAAAATAGTATATATTTTATGTAAGATTTATTTAGTTTAGTTTATGTGAAGGAGCATTTTGTCTGAATGTATGTACATGGGCCAAGAACATGCAGTGTCTGAAGAAAAGTGTATCAGATGCGTTGAGACTAGAATTACAGGGAGTTCATTGTGAGCAGCTCTGTGGGTGCTGGAGACTGATCCTGGGTCTTTTTAAAGAGCAGCAAATGTTCTTAGCGGCTGAGTCATCCCTAGTCCATAGCTGTGGGCTGGTGTGTGCTGGTGTGTGTGTGTGTGTGTGTGTGTGTGTGTGTGTGTGTGTGTGTAACAGAGAATAGGCTAAGAAACTCTGTATGGTTTTTGTAAGTTTAAAATAACCAGCACCAACTGACTCCATTTATATTTTGGTCAGTTTGTTAATTCGTTTGCTCTCTAAGTTGACCTCTAACTCCTGATGATCCTCCTGCCTCAGACTCCTGAGTGATGGGATTAGAGATCTGAACCATCTTGTCCAGAAAAATTGACTAGAGTTTAAAAAGTCCTTCCATAGTTGGGAAGAAGAGGGGCCATGGGGGCGGGGAGGGGGGTTGGACAGGACCAGGATGTGTGGTGGCTATGATCAAGTTACATTATATACATTACACATACAAGACAATGCCTAATGAAGCTCCTTATGTATAATTAACATATGCTAATAGAAATTTTAAAGGATTTCTTTGATTTTAAATGACCAAGAGCAACTGAAGATGTCAACCAGCATTTTGGGGTCTAGGGGAACAAAAGCAAACACACCATAAGGAAGTGGCTTGCCTTGCAAAGGAATGAGCTGTCCACAAGTCTTAGCAAATATTACGCAGGCTTAGAGCTCTGGTGTGGGAAGAAACCAATCCGTTATCCCTAATTGCTAAGTAGTTTATCACTGGCTTTCCCGTGTCTGTCCTGTTTCCCTGTGCATGAGAAGAAATAAAGACAGACAGGTTGAACACTATTAGTCTTCTGCTATTCCTGTTTTGTTTATCATTCTGTAAAACTTCTAAAAGCTTGGCTTGGCCATGAATTCAATAGCAAGGACCAAATTGGAGTAATCAAATCAAGCCCCCGTTATTATGTAAAGCTATTTTTCTGGACCCCTGCTTTGAGTAAATGACTCCTATTAACATGTAGATTTACTGGGGATTACCAGAAAGTCTCTCAAAATAATCATCTGAAGATGTCTTTCTAAAGAAATACTTTTCTCTCTGACTTGGACCAGGATTCAGCCCGTAAATCTCTCCCTTCTGCCCAGGAGCAATTCAGGATTGCTCCGTGACCAGGATGAGAAAAGAGAGACTGCTTATTCACAGGGAACCCAAGTGAAAAATACAACCCTAGTATCCTTCCTCTCATTGTGTCATAAGGGGAAAGTTGTGTGTGTGTCGGTGTGTGCGTGCAACTGTGTAAATGTGTACAGTGTGTGGACGTGCGTGACTGTGTATGTATTGTGTGACTTTTAAGTGTGTGTTTATATGTATGTGTGTGATTTTAAGTGTGTGTGTATGTTGGTGCGCACATATACGTGTGAATGTGTCTGTGACTGTGTACATGTGTACAAAAGTGTGTATGTGTGCTCACATGTGTGTATGTACGTGTGTGTGAGTGTGTGTGTGTGTGTTGTGACTCTGCTGTTTGGTTCATTTAACAAAATCCGGGGTTGGGGATTTAGCTCAGTGGTAGAGCGCTTGCCTAGGAAGCGCAAGGCCCTGGGTTCGGTTCCCAGCTCCGAAAAAAAGAACCAAAAAAAAAAAAAAAAAAACCAAACCAAAATCCAGTGTAGCAGCTGTGTGGAAGGCAGCTCAGAGCCTCTGATGAGGAGACAGCCCTGGAGGTAGCGGAAGGTCCTACCACTGTGAGCCTCTTCCTCAACATACTTTGTCTTAACAGAGAGCCTTCCAGAGCCTTCCTCAGGATGCAGTGAACAGCCGGTTCATGGAAGAGCTGACTCATGAGACGGTAACTATGAGAAATTAGGAATTTTCCTAAGAGATCCATAGAGCCAGGCCTTGGTGTCTGTTGTGCGTTGGTAGAACACCCAGCACAACAGTCTACCAGTTTTATCTCTTATAAAATGCTCCAGTGTCTGCATAGAACTTGAAAACTTCTCTGTCAAATAGCCTCTGGTTAATATACTATCTAACACAGTGTAGATGCTGTCGACCCTCAAAGAACGTAGCTCTCAGCTAGGGCTCCATGACTCCCTCAAGCCTGATGACTTGAGTTTAGATCTCCAGAGCCCAAGTTAGGGCTGGATGCCAACTGGGGAGACACGGCATTGGGAAAGAATTATTGGAGGCTCTCAGGCCAGCACACATGGCAGTGAGCAAGGAAGACCTCTCTCAAATGAGGTGGAAGATGAGGACTAACACCGGAAGTTGTCCTCTGACTCCATAGACATCATGTGACATGCATGAGTCACACACATGACTGCAGAAATACCTTCCCCTTCACCACATCCTTCAAAAAAAAAAAAAAAAACCCAAGGGCAATAAGAAATAAATAAAAGAAAGCTTTTACCTCACAGGGAATAAGAGATAGTTTATTCTGAAGCCAGATGTGAAGTATGTGGTGGCCCCAGGAGACAGGTTTTGGTTTCCCTAAACACCATGTCCCAGTGGGGTGACAGTTTCATAAAATTCATTTCAAACGCATTGGAGGAAACAGCAGGTAGGGTGTCCTAGCAAAGCAGGGAAGCTCGGCTACAGCCTGGGGCGACAGCACAATAACATCTGTCTTAGCCTTTGCATCAACAGAAGCCAGGGCTCTGCTGACAGGGATTTATCTAACATTCACAAGGATGTTCAGGTGTGCCATGAGGTGGGCACTAAGTATCCATTTAGGGGCTAAGCTCGCCCAAGGTAAGCTTGGGCCGCAACAGTTACATTCTAGCTCTACAGTTACTTTATCGGTTCTAGATGTCTAAGGCAGGTGTGTCTCCTTCAACTCCAGTTAACAATACGACATAGATGTCACTTTGTGTTGTTGGGGAATTATTGACAAGGGAGAAAGACATCCCTGTTCAGTGGGGACACAATTTCTTTTCTTAATGTTTTTGGCCTGCAGTTTGTTAAATCCTCAGGTGTAGAATCTGTAAACACATGCACAAAGCATTTCCCCATCCCATCCCCCTGAGTGGGGTGTGTGTGTGTGTGTGTGTGTGTGTGTGTGTGTGTGTGTGTGTGTGTGATCTTTGAGATTCTCCCTTCTCATAGGAAAAAAGGAGAGGGAATCCCATGACCACCGGTAAGGAGGGAACTCACTAATCGGTGATCCATTTGCTCAGTCAAGCCTCTCACACACTGTGGTGTAAACTTGTAGATACAGAAACATTTAGGGGGAAAGTTTGTCATAACCACGATCCCATGCTGAAACCCTAGTGACAGAAGATACATGACCTTCCAGGGAGTTGAGAATGTCATCTCTTTTCAGGTCTCAAGATCTGATTCAGATCTCATTCATTTGATTCAGCCCTACTGTTTCTGTTTCTTCTGATTCTGGTTTTCCAAGGTGCTGATCATGATGGTGTGTGTGTGTGTGTGTGTGTGTGTGTGTGTGTGTGTAGGGGTCTGTCCTCCATGACTTCAATGCAGCCAGTGTCAGACCAGCTATCTGGTAGTGCCACACTGACTATATTTGGGACGATTGAATTCACACAGACTTTAGGACAGGCAGATTCTGATACTGGTCAATTTACACCAGTGAGTTACTTAAAGAAGTAAAATTAAACACAAAGCCCTGTAAATAAGAGACAATATTACACATTTTATCTGCAGAGTTATTAATTATAACCCTTGTTCTACCACCTTTCCTGCCTGCTGGCTGCTCTCCTGCCTTCTCTCACGAGTGTGTATGCCAGAGATTTGAAGTACATATTATGTATATGTGTATATGTGCACACATACATACATATAATATATATTATACAGAATAGGTGAAAAATCATATAGTCAACCCAAAGAACTATAATTTTTGTTTCAGACACATTGTAATTTTACCTTTGAAAATAATCTTAAAAGCAGAACAGCAGAAATAGTACACGCCTGGGTGTGGCAGTTGACTCCGGGAAACCCAGCCCTTGAGAGATGGAGGCAGAAAGATCACAAGTTTGAGTCCAGCCTCTATCTAGAGAGTTTGGGCCAGCCTGAGCTACATGAGACACTGCTTTTAAAAACACAAACATAAAAAGATACAGATATAGATAATGTAGGAATTTAGAGCATATGCAGATTCTGCCCATACTGCCAGTGTTCTGATCAAACATGGGAGAACAGTGTGTCTGTTCTGTCCTGTCCCTGCACTTATCGACAGCCACATGGTCCGACCTAGGAAAATTACAACTTCTAGACCTGACAGAAAGGCCGCCTTCACTGTGGACAGTCTTCCTTCCAAAGCCTTCCAGAGGCCGTTCTGTTTCTTCCGACTCTGCTGTCCGTAGCTGTTCTGTGTTGATTGCCATGAGGCCATGACCCACTCCCTCCATCCCTAGGTTCAGATATCTCTTTTGTTGGCCCATGGGGCTGATAGATTTCAGGAGCTAAAACTTTCAGGAGCTGGGAGGAAAGCAGAGAGGGCAGACAGGAGAGAGCTCAGTGGGTAAAGTGCTTGCCCCAGAAGTGAGGACCAAGGTTCAGATTGAAATGTCAAGCCCCTGGGGCTGGGGATTTAGCTCAGTGGTAGAGCGCTTACCTAGGAAGTGCAAGGCCCTGGGTTTGGTCCCCAGCTCCGGAAAAAAAAAGAACCAAAAAAAAAAAAAAAAAAAAGAAAAAAGAAAAAAAAAGAAATGTCAAGCCCCAGGCTCAGCGTTCATAACTTTTAATAAGGTGGAAAGTGATTGATCCCATGTTAGCCTTGGATCCCCATGCATACATGGGAATGTGTGTGCACAAGTATACATACACGTGTGAGAACACACACACACACACACACACACACACACGTACCCTCATATCCCCTCCCCCTTTTTTTAAAAAAGAGAAGGATCAAGAGGCAGCTGCCTAGATTATGATGGTACAGCTCTGATCTCCCCAAAGCTTCCCCATTGCTCCAAGGGGTAACAGGGTCCAGACCTTAGTAGGCCCCCAGACCTTAGCACAACTAACTCCACGATGGACATGTCATTCCAGGTGTAAACTCAGCACGTAGACAGCACCACCCTCCAAACTAAAACAAAGGCCTGATCCCTTGAAGTCCATAGTTCTGGGAAAATCTCTCAATGTACTAACCTTGCCTTTTGACTTTGGTGATTTCACTTTCTGGCCAGCTGTTGTTGTTAACTGATGTATGTCAACCCAGGATATGGACTTTTTTGTGCTTAAAAACTCATGCTGAGAAAGACTCAGGGCTACACTGGGTTCATGAACACCTAATGTAGTCACCAGCCTGCTAATAAAGACTTTGACTTTTTTAAGTCCATGTCTAGAGTCTTCCTTGGTAGATAACGCTAGGCTCCCAGGCACTCTATGCTCTATAGAACCTCTTTTTCTTCGTTTATCTAAGGCTTAAACAAATAAACGTTATGTGCCGTACCCTGCCCGGGGCACTGCAAATACAGCCAAGAATGAACAGGCAAACCCCTAATGTATTGGCCTTATACAAGACCGGAGCAGGTGGAGACAAACAGTAGTGTGTCCTGTTGTGGTAAATATTAAAGATAAATTAAAGCACCAACCCACACTATTGCCGGCACCCGGCGGGCCACATGGCATCTGCGGGGTAGTTTCATCAAGCGTTTCAACCCGACTCACTGAGTTTCCAATTTCCGTCCCACACCGTTGCCCGGTACTCTCTGGGCCCTGTGGCCATCTCACCTCCACGGCCAACCCCCCATTGCCCCCAGCTTCTTACCCCAGCAGCAGCTCTTGTGACTCTCTGCTGTGAACTCTGTCCACCCCCTGTGGTTGTAGTCACAACTCCCAGTATCCTGGTAAAATCAAAACTCTAGTAGCTTGTAATTTATCAACCAGATTTATCTCAGTCAAGTCTCACCACACAAAAAAATATCCACACAGTAAACTCTGAACCAGTTAATATTGATATAAACTGCCCACCTAGATAAGACTAATTGTCCTATAAAAATCCATCCCTTATGAAATATTCATAACTATCTGTGGCCCTTTAAGGCCACACAGATCTGGGCGGTCCTTCTCTGCCTCCATCTTGGTTCTTCTCCTCTCTCCTCCCTCTCTCCTCTCTCCAAAACTCTGTGCCCGCCTAACTTTTTCACCACCCAATCACAGGCCTTGCCTTATCTTGTGCCCGCCCTCACCTGCATATAGACATCAATCCAAGGTGCCCTTCTGCATTTCTTCCTCGACAATGAGGTGCTGGGCCTTCGATGCTCAGGGAAGGCAGAAAGCAGTCTCAGATGGGGGCCGGCTATCTTAGCCCGTGCTTCCTTGGTGAAGGAGAAGGTCCTTGCTTGTCCAAACTGCTTTCTTCATGGTGGATGAGAATGCTTATGACTACTCAGGGTGACCCAGAGATTAAACACCCTTTCCGTGAAGGGAAGCTCATTGGCCGAACACTCGGGGCCTATCTGCATACCTCATTAGCACGGAGAACTCGGGATTCCATGGTCTGTAACCTGTTTTCCTGGTTCTCTTAGTGGGGTGTCGGGGTCACATGCTCCAGGATAGGGACCTGGTTGCAAGCTAGTTTGAACTCCGCCTTCTCAATTAGGACATTTATCGGGGTTCTGAACTTGCTGGTTCTTCTGTCTGTGGGAGGTGGTCTGCCCCACAGTAGTGGACAGGCTGCCAGGAGGCTTTTTAATTCCACCAAGGCCTGCACTCACCTGTACCCAAATTCCTTAAAGGACAGAGTTCTTAGGTCCCCTTACCTGATTACCCTAACAATGAAGCCAGTCCCTAGCTCTTACCATGTGGACTTTAAGTGTCCCCTCTGTTCAAGGCTTGGTCCAAGCGCAACAGTGTTCAGAGGATCGTCTTTAGGGGTGGCGAGAGCAAATGTGTTTGGGCCCCTTGAGTGGACCAGTCCATTGATGGAGGCTCAGCCCTGTGGGTTTCAGGGGAGGGGCTTTGAAACTTTTTTTTTCTTTTCTTTTTTCTTTTTTTCAGAGCTGGGGACCGAACCCAGGGCCTTGCACTTGCTAGGCAAGCGCTCTACCACTGAGCCAAATCCCCAACCCCTGAAGCTTATTTTTTATTGACAGTATTTTTCAAAAATAAAATATATATTATATGTCACTATATATTGTCTATTAGATTGTAAATATAATTTGTATATTAAATATATAATATTGTAAATGGAGAGGAACTTGTGGCTGAAGATAGATAAGACTCTCTATGTCAGGGACCTATCTAGTGGTTGGTGGAGAGGGTAACCTGGGACAGGCAGGGCCCTATCTAATGGTGTGTGGTGAGGGTAACCTGGGACCGGCTGTTTTCCAAAAGCCTGAGAGGCAGAATTTGCTTCATTCTGCTGGAACTCACATTCCGAGAGGATGCTCACAGTCTGAAGACAGTTGTGGTCCTGTTGAATCTTCCCCGTCACCCCTCATCCTGCTGTGTAGGTGTGGCTCCAGGATCCAGGATGGTGGGCACTGTGAGCTGTTCCCTCCTCTGGGTTAATGGCCCATGGCAGTGCTGGAAATGGCAGAGTGTAACGTAAAGAGGCTGAGTTGTTTGTTTAACAGTCAAGTGACAAATTATTTAATTAGTGCATATGCCATTTATGGGGCAGCTGTGATCATTGGTGCTAATTGCAATGCAGCCTTAATTTATTGTAGGTCTATTGCTGCACCATGCTAATGTGGCCATTATAAATGGTCATTACGGCCCTGCACTGTGCTTGAAAACAGAGCAATTTCCCCTCGTGGGGGAACCCACACTCCTCTTCCTGGCCGGCATAAGCAGCTACATGAGCCTTCCAGGAAAGGGCACAGTATAGGAAAAGAATTCTTTTAAACCTTCCCCTAATCTCCTGGGCCAGTTTGCTGCAGAAACCACTGATCTTAAGCTCGAGTGACCACACCAAGAAGGGGAGAAGGCAGTGGCTTTCTGAACTATCTGATCATGAGATCTGAGCTCCCTGAATGCCTGCTCTTTGCAGAGACACTTTCCATCTCCCATTGCTCTAAAGGAGACACCTTGTGGAGGCCCACACCTGGGGAACTCCTGGCCATATACACAAATGCCTGTCTATGGATAGATCCCTGTAGCCAGTAGGACTTCTGCAATGTGAAAGCAAACACAGGTGATCAAAGTAGCCCTTAGAAGACTGGGGAGATGGCTCAGTCAGTAAAACATTTGCTGTGTGAGCATAAAAGCCCAAGTCAAGGTCCTGAGAGTCTAAAGCTGGGCATGGTAGTATGAGACGGTCATCTTAGCGTGGGGAGGCTGAATTGGTGAGCTCCAGGTTCTCTGAGACTCTATCTAAAAAAAATAAAGTTAAGCTGACTGTACACACACACACACACACACACACACACACACACACACACACACGCCATTCAAACCCAAAGCCATAGTAGCCAAGGCTGGTAAGGGACTTGATAGAGCTGGAATACAGCAGCGGAGAGGTCCCAGTATTCACAGATAGGACAATCTTGGCACTCTAACCTCCCATTATTCATATTTACTGCTAGAAAAAGCTATGTTGCTGTCCAGGGAGTTCAGTCTGGTTTTAAAGCACGATCTAAATAAAATCATGCACAGCCCATTGGTAAGGATAGCCCCGGATTCTGTCTGGGCTCACCAGCAACGTCTCCTTGCATGGATTGAAAACCAGAAGGCTCTCTACTGTAGCATAGCCGGGTGTGGGAAGCAGCGTGCATTTACTGGCAAGGCCCAGCAGTCCCTTTCTGGAAAGTGTCTTCCTTCCATTCCCTACCATCTTCTGAATGGCCTGAGACAAGACTGGGGAGGCTGTCTATCCCTCCCCAGTTGGCGAGGAGGGGGCTTTCCCACCCTGGAAACGTAGTTGATAAAATACAGGCAAATTTGGAGTCCAAGTGCATCGTTTTAATGCTTGTTGCTCTTATGAAACAGATTTAGCCCGGTAGCCTCCATATTTGTTAACTCTAGCACTCCCTGGGGGAGGGCAAACCTAGCTCTTTCTGGAATCTTTGGCTGCTATCCACTACTGACCTGTCCCCATCCACAAACCACATGGCCAACCCCTATATCTGGGGACTTGCCCTCTGGAGCCACCTGGCAGCTGAGTGCCAGTCCCACACGTGTTGCCTGGGAGTCCTCTGGCCACCCTCTCCTATTGTCCTCATCTGTGCCAGGAAATGCCTGCTGGTGAGAGCTGGGCCCCTTCCCCTCTGTGCTGCCAGGTCCCCCACCTTCCTTCCTCAGCCACTACCTCAGATAAAAGGCTTTATTAAATCAGGCAAACATCAGCCCCACAGCTCAGCTGTAAGTTAACCAGGCGACAGGGGAGAGTGGATAAAAGTTCTCTGTAGTACCATCGACATAAAAGGAGGCCCAGGCAGCTGGGGGGTGGGGGACACCACAGAGGGGACAGTAGCCAGGTCCTGGCCCTAATTTTCAGGTGGCCACTGGTCAGAACTGTCAGCTGTGTCTGTCCCCAAAGCAGCAAATTGAAAACAGCAAATGTAGCTGGATTCCTTTTTATTTCCTCACCCCACCTCCCCCTCTCCCCTCTTTTTCGCTTTCTTTCTTTTTTTTCTTTTACTTTTTTTTTTGTCGATGCAGAATACAAGGCCACTGCCGAAAACATACCCCACACAATCAAACATCAGATGGTGACTCCTTTCCCACAGCTTGCGTGAGTGAAAACAGTGAAATTATACCCATGTTTTCCCCCGGCGAATCCCCCGGTGTCCTCGCAGAGGCCAGGCCGGCGCTAGCTCTTGTTCGTCTGCTTTTTGTTCCTGGGTTCGCAGTGTTTTTAGTGCTGGACACCATTCAGCCGGCATTCGGCATTGTATGTCGCTTCACATATGGTTCATCCGTTCCAAATGTGTGCATGTACCCAGAAAATGCAGCTTTTCATTACGTATTCTCTATGTAACAGAAAAGATTAAGATATAAGCCCGGTGAATGCGGGAGGAATTAGTTGGACGGATGAATAAAGGAGAAAATGAATCTAGAATGATGTGGATTTGGTCTAATGATTGTGGGAGGGCGCTAAGAACTTGCTGGTAGGTTTCAGCCCCTTTAATCCCAGGCTGTGTGTGTATTTTGGCAGGAGAAACACTCTGTCTCTAAGGGTATAGTCAGAGACACAGGCTTGCATGCACTTGCACTAGCATTTGCGCACACTCATGTCTACGTACACACACTCAATAGAAATGTCCTCTAAACAGGCAGGCCAAAGGCTTCCTTCAAGGTATCCAAGTCTAAAGGTCCTTGAACTATCTGTAGAGTTTTTTTTAACCCCATATTTTATGTCCAGTTTTTAAAATAAAATAAAACCAGGGAAGCGTCTGTGGTGTCTCCCCTTCCTGTTCCATTGTAGTTCATTCATCTGGGCTTTGGTATAGGATCCAGACTGAGAAAGGTCTCGACTAGGGCTCCATCACTGGACAGCGGGCAAGGCCACAATGCTCTGAGCTTCTTGTTACATTGGCACCCAAACTGGGACTCCTCAAGAGCCACGATCCTTTATCCCTTGTACACCCAGCGCCACTTGAGACTCGCACTGGTTAATTGACATTGCTAACGGACAGAACAGTCTTCAGTCATCCGCTGAAGAAAGATATCATGTGTTTAACTGTTTAATAGCGTTTATTTGAGGGATGAATGGGAAGTCCGCACAGGAAGATATCAGATTTAGGCTTACTTTCTCCATCGCTTTCCAGAGAAACCTTTTTTCCCAGACCATTTTGATTGAAAATTAAGACTTGCACCACGATGGAGATATTCCCAATGTATAAACACAAAAGGCTGCTGCCTCAGAGACCTCTTGGTCAGATACTAGCTTTCCAGTGCATCTTAAGGCTTGGGAGGATCTTTTCTGCTTCTGGCCAGAGAGGCTCTGTCCCTTGCTCATTGTGGGAATTCACAAGGCAGAGCCCTTCTGGCAGCTCCTCTGTGACTATGTAACACGGGGAGGGGGCCGGGCCACACTGCGGCTGCACAGCCAAGTGCCTACACCAGTTGTCATTTAATTCACAGATACTTTGATGGGCAGACAGGCACATGTTAGACTATCCAATTAATTCACATCAAAAACAAGCCTTTCAGAGATTAACAGAGTCAGACAAAAGCTAAATCCTCGTATTGTTGCATATTCGGTGTATTTTGGAGTCCCCCGGCGTATGTGAGGTCTAAAAGTTGGACAGTTTTCTTCATTGGAGGAAAAAGTATTTGAAGATGCCACATCCTGTCAGTGATCAGTAGGGTTGATTTCTCCCATCTTGGTTGAAATGACTTGGTTTTCATTTTTAACCCATAATATGAAGACTACTTGAAAGATTTAGTTGTTTTATCGCATTCTAAAGCTTAGTCTCGTTTATTTGTGTGTGTGTGTGTGTGTGGTGTGTGTGTGGGTGTGTTTGTGTGTGTGGGGTGTGTTTGTGTGATGTGTGTTGTGTGTGTGTTGTGTGTATGTGTGTGTGATGTGTGTTGTGTGTGTGTTGTGTATGTGTGTGTATTGTGTGTTGTGTGTATGTGTGTGTTGTGTGTGTGTTGTGTATGTGTGTATTGTGTGTATTGTGTGTTGTGTGTATGTGTGTGTGATGTGTGTTGTGTGTGTGTTGTGTATGTGTGTGTATTGTGTGTTGTGTGTATGTGTGTGTTGTGTGTGTGTTGTGTATGTGTGTATTGTGTGTATTGTGTGTTGTGTGTATGTGTGTGTTGTGTGTGTGTTGTGTATGTGTGTGTGTTGTGTGTGTGTTGTGTATGTGTGTGTGGTGTGTATGAGTGTGTGTGTTGTGTATGTGTGTGTGTTGTGTGTATGTGTGTGTTGTGTGTATATATGTGTGTGGTGTGTGTAGTGTGTGTGTGTGTGGTGTGTGTATATGTGTGTGTGGTGTGTTTAGTGTGTGTGTGTGTGTGTGTGTGTGTGTGTGTGTAAGAGGGCAACTTTCAGAAGCCAGTTCTTCCCTCCACCATGGGTTCTGGGGATCAAACTCATGTTTAACTGATTAAAAAGTGCAATCCTGCCAGCCGTTTTTCTGATTTTAAAACTTTTTTTTGGAAACCTTGCCTTTCTTGTTTGTTTTACTTTTTGACACTGAAGATCGACCCTGGTGGGTGTCTTCTTGCCACACAGGGGTTCTGCCTTCAGCCTCCTGAAGTTTCTCTCTGTGACTGAAGAGGTAAGATCATTCTAACCCCACCCACTCCCCACTAACTTTTCTTCCACACGTGCTAATGATTCTACTAACCAGGTTAAAGCTGTGAAAACTCACTCCAGTCTCTGACTTGTAAGAACTTGTAAGTCCTTATGACTTTTCCCCCCTTAGGTTCCAAGTTCTGTTTCCCTCAGCCTATCCCAAGACCGGGTCTTGGGAACACAAATCGACTGAATCAAATGTTTCCTGATTTGCATGCCCTTTCTGTCCACATTAATATCTTCAGATAAAGAGGCTAATGGGTGCCCTGTCCTCTTACGTACTATAAAAATGTAACGAACTAGGTGGTCTCCTTGGCTGTTTTGTGATGGCCAGCCACTGCCTGGTTGTTAATTCCCTTATGAGTTGGTCTAACCCACCCTGGCTTGTCCATTCGCTACACAAGTCCCTGGCGTCTTTTTTTCCTTCTGGGATCCCCTGTAAGTGACACGTGGAGTCATAAAAATCTCTCCTCTAGCCTAAAACCTGTTCTAATTTTCTTTAGCATTTCACTTTAAAAGATATTTTATTGTGTTATGAGGGGTTTTCTTTTGCCTGCATGTATGTATATGTTTGTACCATGTGAGTGCCTAGTATCTACAGAGATCAAAAGAGGGCATTCGGTCCCCTGGAACTATGGACACCCCCTGTAGGTGCTGGGTCCCATACAAGATCCACACGTGCTCTAACCCCTGAACCATCTCTCCATCCTTACTTTACCCCTTTAATCCACAGTGGCGGTTGTATTTATTTTAGAAAGTCTCTCCTCTCTCTCTCTCTCTCTCTCTCTCTCTCTCTCTCTCTCTCTCTCCTCCCCCTCCCTCCCCTCCTCTCTCCCCCTCTTAAGCTAGAAATTTAATTGTATTTTACAATCTCCACAAACAGGTCACTATTGCATTAAATAATACACAGAAATACACAGAGTGGTACTGACAGAAAACTTAGATCATAATTTGCCTGACAGGACAAAGCAGACATGCCCCCTGCATTGTCCTTGTGTGTATTGGAGAGGACGACAAGTGTTGTGGCTTCCAAAGTGTCTTTCTGTGCTAAACACAGGGCTGGACCGTGGAAAATCAAAAAACAAACTGGCCATTTGGGAGGGCGGTGAGTTTCGGGTAGCGGGGAGGAATGTGCCCTAAGCCTGTTCTCTCGCGCTTACTTCCGCCTCTCCACGGCTTCCACGGTAACAAATGGAGAGGGTCACCCACCTCCAGTCTCTCAGCGGTCCTAAGCAGCAGAAGCTCTCTCTCTGGGAGGCAGAAAGGAAACCTGTTGGCTTTTGAAGCCTCCCGTAGAGATGAAAGGGGAATTAAATGGTATCACCCCTGTGGTATCGCCAGAGCAAACACGGTCGCTTTATCTGGGCTCTTCGGAGCTCTTTAAGGCTGGAAGGTCCTGACTGAAATCCGTCTAATACATTCATTCACTGAGTCAAGATTAATAGCATGGGCCCTCTGTCCTGGGGGAGGCTTCCAGAAGGCACGGGGAAATAAAGCCGGTCTGGCTTTGAAATACTTACTATAAAGCGCAGGTCAGGGGAAAAATGGATTTTATTTTACTGCCTAATAAGAATTCCTTTGTCATCTGATTTAAATTCATGTGTTCTTTCCCCCTTCCCGTATAGACACATTTTGCCAGGTCTCTTCCATCTCAAATATTGCTGAGTCAAATACTCCGGACTGGACTGCTGATGGGTGGCATCCTTCATTTTCCCCCTTCTGTCACCCTGTCGTAAGGGTCACTGTTATCTTTGTCACCTCTCCATGGTTTTCTTACAATACCAGCAATCGCTGTATTTAATGACCAGAAGTGATCTAAGTTATTCTGAAAACACGTTTTCAAATCAAATCGGAAAGAAGACACTTTGATGATAGTAGATTTGATACAAAAATTATCTCAGTCTAAACCATGATTCTGTTTACCTTCTGCTTTGCCCTGGGACCAGACTATCATAAAAACAAACAAACAGCGGAAGCTGACATTGATTGCTAAGGAAATGATTCTCTGTCAGTAGTAGAAATAAAAAGCTTGCCTCAAAGTTAAATTTGACATCTCCTTCCCTGACAAAGCTTCCTCCCCAAAGGGCTCTTTTCTTGAGCAAAAACTTTCCAGAGTTCGGAAAGTTCCCTGCCGTTCTCTGCCTTTGTATCTACACGTGGGCCATGTTTAATGTTACTTTTTGCACTTTGGAAAGATTTATGTTTAAAAGGCCCCACACGGAAGTCAGTGCCTTTGGGCTCACTCTAAACCACACGGTGCTACATAGTTTTTGCTCTGGGTTACATGTTAGCCAGGAAGTCTTAGATGGGACCGTGGTCTAATCCTCCAAGGGCCCCCCACAGCAAATTCTCTCTCTAGCCTTGTGCTCTCTAGCCAGCTTGGCTGAGTAGCCTATTGAGGTAGCTTGCTTCTTAGCTTGCAAGCAAGTAGTTCTCTTTAAGAAGTGACGCAGTACTGGGGAAGCAGGTTCAGCATCTCAGGGCAAAAGACAGAGGAGGTGAGCACCAGGGTCGAGTGCAGCCTGGTGTGAGTCCGTCTTACTATGAGTGGGTTTTAGTGTTGCTGTCTGCTGTTTTACTGGCGCCTGATTAATCCTGCTGGTCGCTAGGGGTAAACCCGGGTTTTATCTGATCTATGAACAAAACTTTCCCCCTCTTGGACAGAAGGTGGTCTGGGCAGGTCAGGGTATGGGTCAGTGGAAGGGCGGCCTGAGGAAGCCTGCGTTTTCACAGCAACCACTTATTACAATTAGTTTAAAGAGAGAGAGAAAAAAGCCAACATGGGTTGCATTGACACTTTTGTGAGTCCCTGAGTCCGGACAGTGCAATTGTCCTGGGAAACAATGCTCACATCTTTGTTTAAAAGTGGAAAGAGAAAAAGAAAAAAAAAGAGTGGGGTAAGAGAACAACATATTTCAAGCAGCAAATCTGTTCCTGAATGTGGAGGAAGCCCTTTGAGGGTTTCCTTTGCTTCGGTGTCTGGAGTTCCAGCTCCTTCTCTGAACTGAATCCAAATGTTTTGCTGGAAAACATGGGGATGGTAACGACATCCCAGCCAGCTCTCCATGGGCTGACAAACCGTTCCCAGAATCGAAAGTGAGGAAGAATGCTGTGATACGCGTACAGCTCCAGAGGTGACGCACTGAAGTAAGAAGCCGGCTGGATAACCGAGGGTATGGGAAGAGTTGGACTAATGGATCTAGAACCCCAGTTAGGCTGGCTTAAGGGTCTAGGGTGGTGAGTGGTACCACAGTCTCAGAAAACCCACGGTGGGTATTAAAAGTCTTCACAAGAATGAGAACTGAAGAGCCACAGTGCATTTGTAAAATGGCTCACCTTATATATTTGCTTACCCAGCCCACCCTAAATATTTGCTTCAGAATCATCTTGTACGTGCCAAGCCTTCTGTCAATGAGTAAATAAAAATATGATATGAGAGAAAAATAACTTGGAAGCATATTGAATCCTGGGACTGCCCTTGAGCCCAGAAATCAGGTACCCCCAAATCCAGTTCTGTTTTGCTTTGTCTTCTGTAGAGACCCCAACTTTCAGGCACCCACATATCCACTCGGAATAATGCTCTCGTGTCCTCAGACTAAGCATGCCCTAGAGACTGAGCTCTTGGCAGGAGCACATAGGAGGGGAGCAAGTGTCCTTAAATGAGAGGAGGTTGCTTTCTCTGCCCTCCTTGCTCCCTGTTGAATGGAAGGCAGTACACCTGGCAAGCGTCCTCATGGCCTCGAGTCTTTGTAAGGACGTGGTTGTCAGCATCCAGTAGAGGCAGCAGAGAGCACATCAGCATCACCTTGTGAGGTCTCCTGATAGCAGGGAGTAGGAACCCAGTCCCAACAGTGGAAACCCACATCAAAAGAATATGAACGGACACAACGCTACACGCATACACACTCGTGAACATGCACACAGGCTCACTCGAACAAAATCAATTCAGAATGTTCCAGAAATCTGAAGAGCAGGGCTACACTGAAACTTTAAGATACAGCGCTCTTTGTGGCCTTGGCTTGGGCAATGGTCTCTTAGCCAGAACTATAGAAGTAAAACCAACGACAGGAAGGCAACTGTGTGTCAGCAGAAGGGGATGTCTTCGTGTTGTGAATAATGGCCAGAAGAAACTGAAAATGCAGCCCCCAGGAATGGAAAAAGTCCTACGTCTGGAAAGGACAACGACTGTCTGGCCTATATATGAAGAAGTCTTACAACTCGATAGCAAAATGGCCACCCAATTAAAAACGGATGAAGGACTTTACCATACTGTGTCTCTACGTACAAAAGACATGTTCTAAGGTCCTCTCTAGTAGGTACATGACAAGTTAGCCTGTTATTAGCCACCTGGGAAAGGCAACTTAAAGCTAGTTGAGGTAGTGAGGTAGCAGCTCACACCGACCAGGGTGGGTGAGAGTAGAGCCGGTCATTACAGTGCCGGGGAGGGTTTGGAGACATCGGAACCCTCCTGCCCTGCTGGTGGCAGTGCTTAATGATGCAGCTGATTAGGAAAACAAGTTGGCACATCCCCAAAAAGCTTAAAAATAGAGAAGCCATATGCCCCAGTGATTCCACCCCTTGGTTTATATCCAAGAGGAACGAAAACATATGTCTAAACCAGACTGCCGTATAAATGTTTACAGCAGCGTTGTTCACAGACAGCAAATGGCAGACAACGATGTCAGAGCTGCGGGAAAGGCACTGGTGGTGAGGAAAGACGGAGATCAGGGACCAGGTATCTGCTACTTCAAGAGCCATGCAGCCCTCTTTCCAGACAACCTGGGCTCCCATTACTCAAGAGCTTCACATCTAACCTTGAAGGAACCACTTAACACCTACTTCTTTAAGTCTTGAGACCAGAAGTTAAAGGGTCCAGGCCTTGAAGCATCTAGCTTTTATGCTTGTTCAGTCCATTGATGCTGGTTTGCTTCCTGTTGATATGATAGGCACCGCCATGGAAAGCAATCCAGGAAGGAAACATTTAGTTAGTTTATATGACCGAGGGAACCCAAGGCGGGAACTCAAGTGGAGACCATGGAAGGATACCCATGGTATCTTTCCCCATGATATCTGCACCCAGCCTCATGGTTAGCTATTTTCCTCACACACTCCAGGCTCACCTGGGTAGGGATGGTACGACCCACAGTGAACTGGGCCGTCCCACATCAGTTAGAAGGTAAGAAAACGCACCACAGACATGGCTGTAGGCTAATCCGGTGGAGGCCGTTCCTCAAATGCAGTTTCCTTTCCTGAGTATGTCAGGTTGGCAACTAAAGTTACCCCTCACACCAATCCTCTGAAAATCAACATAAAATAGCGTCCAAGTTTCAATATACAGATAGAAAGACCTCTTGTGACAGTACACCAGACTTATTTGTTTGAATTTTAAGAATGTGTGTGAGTGTATGTGCATGTGAGCCTGTGTGTATGTGTGTGCATGTGGATGCCTGTGTGTGCACAGGCATGTGAGTGTGTGTGTATACAGGAGGCCCCTGAGGCCAGAAGAAGGTGTCAGATCCCCTGGAGCTGGAGTTACAAACAAATGTGCTGGGAATTAAATTTGGGTCTTCTGCAAGGGCAGTATATGTTCTTAACTACTGAGTCCCCCCAGGCCATGTCAAGTGATTCTGTGGTCCTTGTCGAATGGCAAAGTCTCCTCTAGGTGCTTCAGGTGTATAGATAAACCTAGTTTTTAATAACCGCAAGTACGGTCACTGTCACGACCATTTTCACATGCGAAGAAACAGGTATAGGTTAAGTCCCCTGCCCATGTGCAGCCTAGTAGTACGTGACGGGGCTGGGACTTGAACTTGAGCAGCAAAGCTCTTGAAATCATTCTCGTAAGCATGTTGCTAAGCATGTGATGCCTCAGTTACCCAAAGGAGCCATTGTCATCCTTTCTGAACATGTACATACAGTGTGTGTATGTGTACATTTGTGAGTGTGTGTGCACACACATGCACACACACACACACACTGAATTTCTTTGGAGACCCACAGCACCACCTGGGCAAGCTTCTAGGACTCAGTTAGGACTGCATACCAATACCCTGAGTGCTGTCAGAAGCTCCAGATGCACTCATTTTACTGCATCAGCAAACTTTCCAACAAAACAATGACCTAGCTTTTCCTAGACAGTTTCTGCTGTTTAGTAGGCAGTCATTATACCATGGGCCTCTGTGAGTTTGAGAGCCCCCCCCTTAGAGCATTCCAGAATGTGTTTATAGATTCAGAAATGAAGGAAAGGGTCACTCTGTTGAACGCTTCTAGGAGAGGGCCAAGACACCAATCTCTCCATCATCCCTTGCCTTCACCCTCCTCCCATAACTCTCTCCACTTTAGCCGAGAGCTCCGCCTGTGTGGTTTTGTGTCTCTAAATGCATTTGTCACTCAAAAATTATTCAGAATTATGCTTCTGGGAGAGAGAAGGGCAGATCCCATGTTCTCACGGCTCAGCCTGTAGGGGGCGCGTGTGCCAACATGGCTGGTGCCAGTCTCACCTCCCACCACCCATGAGATCCTGACCCCAGAGATCCACCAGCTCCCGTTCACCCGATATGTCTGTCTCAACGTCGGGCACCTCCTGGAGATCTCTCAGCTAAACTATCTGGAAGCTGAGCCATCTTCCCAGTCTCCGGGGACACAGGTATCTACTTATAGGCCATTCAGGCATAGTACTCTTCCACAGGACACTAGCCTTCCCCGGACACTAGCCTTGATCTTGGGATAGTTAAACCTGAAGCAGTTAGTCTTCAAGTTGGCTTAATACTTGTGAGACCTTCGGTGGGAAGTATTTGGGCACCGTTAAACCACAGCTCCCCATCTTCTTGCTCCTTATCCCTGGAGCCCAGAAGCCCTGCTTCTGCTTCTGAGTTCCCAGCAGCAGTTGCTGCAGGCAGAGTTTGTGAGAAAGCATCTTCTCTGTCTCCTTCAGGCGCTGGGGAATCAGGAACTCTGCAGGAGGTGCTACAGTCTGAGTCTGCACCTGGCTGCAGCTCGCTAGACACACAGCTCCGCCCCCTGCCTCAGTGTCTGGGGAGTGGGAGGAGCTCTCTCTAAGACACCACAAGTCATTGGTCAAGGGGTAACCAAGCCCCATGCCTTACTGTCTATTGGGAATATGGTTGTTTGCATGTTTTTACTCGAGGTGCAGGAAAACCAGAACGGATGTCTTTCCCATCCCAGAATTGAACCTCAGAGCCTCGTATATCTTTGGAAGAGGAAGGCACCCGAAAGATTCCATTAGTTCCAGAATCCTAGGAACTTGGGAAAGCTGAACAATGTTCTGTGTTGAAAGTGACCCTGAAGGGGCAGATTCAGAGCAAGGGCTGTGAGGAGATCCTGCTCTGGGAACAGCAGAAAGTCCTAGTCTTTGATACTTGGGCGAAGTCTCTTCTTTCTTTTAAAGAGTACCTTCTTTGTTTTTACTTGGAGCTAGATCTTAGAATGTTCTAGAAATTCAAAGCAGGGAAGTTCCTGGGAGCCTACTCCCCAGTGCCCTTCTCAGAGCAGGGAACTACCTTACGCTATAATCGCTGCGACTTCCCTGCTTCGTGAGGTGCTTGGTTCCAAGAATATTTCCACTCTTTCTTCTCCTTGTTACTTTTCTAGACACCACACAAGCCTCAGGGTGCTGGCTTGAGGTATGGCTTGTCTTCTTCAGCATCTGTTTGCAAACTCCTTTGGCGTTTCCCTGCAGTGTGTGCTCTTTCCAAAGGCTTGCACTTATAACCCCGCCCTCCACCCCTCGCTGTTGCTGTGTGTGCTCCCAAGTGTTGTAAGGTGGAGGGACATCATTCCAGGAAGGCATCCAACTCCAAAATTTGAGTCATGTTATTTTTACACAGCAACAAAGAACAAATACATTTCTCAATTATGAAACCCATCTGTGAGGTGCCTTTCAAAGCATGTAATCATGCAACCCCACGTTGTATTGAATTCTCAAGTCATCTTGAAACAGTAGCCGCCCCCTGCCCTGCCGCAGTTTCGTTGTGCAATATGATATCGTTGTGAGCTTCACTTTTTAAGTCAAATGTGGTTTCCATTTATTGTAACTGGCACCAGAGTGCATCCAAAGCGCCGAGAAGCAGTGCTAACGGTTCCTGGAAAAGAATAATCAATAATCAATGTTAATCTCCCACTCCCCAAGACAAATCCCATTTTCCCTGACTGAAACGACTACCCCTACCTCCTAGAAGGTGTTCTCTGCTGCTGAAGGCCCTGTGCCTCTGTTCCCAAGAGGGGAACTTGAGATGCTGGGGATGTAGACCCACGTTAGAGCACTAACTAAGATGCTCAAAGATGGGTGAGCCCATGGGTTTAATCCCTTCTGAAAGAAAAGGAGACAGGAAGAGGGAGAGAGACAAAGGCAGGGAGATAGACAGAGAGAGATGGACGTATACACAAGGAGAGCACTACCTGAAGATACAAACAGAGGCTTGGATAATGGGCCTACAAGACAAGACATGTTGGGGCTGGGGATTTAGCTCAGTGGTAGAGCGCTTACCTAGGAAGCGCAAGGCCCTGGGTTCGATCCCCAGCTCCGAAAAAAAGAACCAAAAAAAAAAAAAAAAAAAAAAAAAAGACAAGACATGCTAAGGACTACCAGCGACACCAGAAACTGGGGTTGACTGTCCCCTGAAGCTCTGGAGCTGATGTATTGCATTAGAAACTTTTCGTGTGGAGATGGGATACACTCCCACTCACCCCAGAAAAGGAACCCGTGATAGATCACAGAAGTGCTTGTAGCGCAGTCCAGTGTGGTCAACCAGTGAGCTTTCATTGGGTCGCCCACAGGAACATGGTTATTGAAACGAGCAAGCTTGACTCAGAAAAGCAGCCCCATCACAGAAAAGCTCAAGACAGCCCAGGAGATGACCCAGGAAAGCTGCAGTCCTGACTCGCTCTGTGTGTCTTGGTGGCAGCCTAACAGTTGGAGAGTCTCCTGACTGGCTGGTCTGCCCCCACCCTCATCCCACCCCTTTCTCACCAGCAGTTGTTCACTGTGTCTGCAAAGCTGGGAGGCACTTTCCAAAATCTTGCAAGCTTCAACCCCCTCAGGCAGAGGGCATGTTTACCCACCTCCACCTCAGGGATCCCTGAATCTCAAGATCCTCTTTCTCCGCACTGGAGAGAATATTTCAATGAAAGGAGACTTTCATGCAGCGTACCTTGGTCCTGGATTTCCAGCTCCCAGAGCTAATAGACAGTGGACTTGTTTAGCCCAGCTGGTTTTCAGTGCTTTGTTGACATGCTGGCACACGCCTAAGGAAATTAACTCACTGCCTGTCTGGTCCACCTAAATCTACAGGTGAACGCAGTTCCATCTAACTGGATTGTTACCCGCTGGCAATTACCACCATAGGCTCTACCTTTGGGGCCAGCTTCTAAGCCCTGTAATTTTAACCATGCTACAAAAGGACCTAACACGAACCTTGTCTTTAGAGACCATCTCAACATTAATCTACAAGACTTGCTTTCAGATCAAAATCTCCCTCTCAATGAGGAAGGGCTCACGATGTGAAGGTGCACAGCTATAGGTCCCCTTCAGCCAGCCAGAAAAGACTTCTTTAACCTGTGTCAGGAAGTTCTACTGAACCTCTCTAAGCAGGGAATTAGGAGGAATCAGTGTTGGCTTGTGATGGCTGAGCTATCTGTCCCCCTGACCCCTGAGACTATATAAAGACAGAAAAGAACACTTTGGTGGTCAAAGGGCCACTTCTTCCTTTCTTGAGCGCCCTCTGGTGTCCTCTAGTCATGACAGCTAATGCCCAGGATTGGAAGAAGTGCTCAAGGGAATTGACAGTTTCTTAATCTAGAAACTTGCAGGTTTTGGGGCGGCTCTAACAGCAGAGGTAGCAATTCTGAGCCCGACCTAGTTTAGCTTCTTCCCTGCTTCCGACTCGCTCACACTCCCCGCTCGCCCTCCTTATGGTTTTTCAAATCAGTGTTTCTTTATGTAGTCCTGGCTGGCGTGGAACTTACTTTGTCGACCAGACTGGCCTCAAACTCAAAGAGATCCACCTGCTTCCTGCATGCCTTTAACCCAAGGAGTGTGGGATTTGGGGCATGAGTCACCACTGCCCAGGCCCAGTGCTCTTTCTAACCTCAGATTTCACAGCAGTGTAGGCACAGATCCCCAGGCTTTCTGTTCGTGTTAATATCATCCTGTCTTAGTCAGGGTTTCTAGTTCATTGACAAAACACCATGGCCAAAAAGCAAGTTGGTGACAAAAGGCTTTATTTGACTTACACTTCCACATTGCTGTTCATCACTGAGGGAAGTCAAGACAGGAACTCAAATGAGGCAGGATCCTGGAGGCAGGAGATGATGCAGAGGCCATGGTGGGGTGCTGCTTACTGGCTTGCTACTCCTTGCTTGCTCATATGACCTGGGACCACCAGCCCAGCGATGGCACTGCCTACTATGGGCTGGGCCCTCCCCCATCAATCCTGACTTGAGAAAATGTTCTACCGCTGGCTCTCATGGAGGCAGTTCTGAGAAAAAGGAAGAGGATGAGATCCAACTTCCCTGGGTACCTTCAGGACCTTAGTGACACGGCATGTGCAGTTGATCGTTCTTTCCCGTGGGCAGCGGCCTGGCACCGTGGGGTGTTCATAAGGTTCCTGGCCTCCTGGATGCTGAGAGCACATCCTGTGAAAACAGAAGATGTTTCTAGTCACTGGCAAGTGTGCCTTGAGGTGCCATGAGGGTAAGATCTCGCCATCCACTGCTGCAGTGCTTCCTGTATTGATGATGCTAACACTGATAGCAGCATATAAGGCCCGTCTAGCTCAATGATAGAAAGTAAATATTCATGAAGGTTGTCAGGATTCTCGGATGTTACATGTAAGTGTGTGTGTGTGTGTGTGTGTGTGTGTGTGTGTGTGTATGTATCTTGCAGGCATCTGTGCCATGCATGTGTGTAGAGAGGTCCATGAACACCTCGCAGGAGTTAGTTCTCTCCTCTGACCTCCTGACTGACTCACCGTTACCAGCTCCGGTTGCCAGATTTGATGGAAGGTTCCTCTACCTGCTGAGTTTCAAATTCACAATTAGTGTAATTTTCCTGAATGATAAGGGCTGCGTCACATATGGTAGAGTTCGGAAGTAACAGCAGAACGAAAAGGTAATTACAACCCGGGAATTCTTCTCCATGTCCGTAAACACGCTTGGCTGGATAGAAGTCATTTCGGGCCATAGATAATGAGTTGGCACTGGAGATGCCTGAGAGCAACTGCAGGTCACTCAACACAACAAAACTGAATTACTTTAAAGTTCGAACGTTCACGGTCTGAAGTGAAGGCATTGGCACGGCCAGGTTCTTCCAGATGCTCCTATGAGAGGAGCCTTCTTGACTTTTCCAAGTCCTATAGCTTGTTGGCTTGTGGCTGCATCACTCTAACCTTCATCTCCATCTCACATGGCTTCCTCCTTGTGTTTCTTCACATGGCCATCATGCACACAGGAGCTAGTCACATGGGCACTGGTCACATGGGCTTGCCTCTACTAGAATGACCTCATTTGAACTAATTATATCTGAAATGATCCTATTTACAAGGAAGATCCCATTTTCTAAAGTAGTGGGGATTGTGATTTAATATACTATCTCTTTTTAAAAGAGACACAATTCAGCCCATAGCAGGTAACATTTGGCTTCACTCTTAAAGCTAATAGATTTTGACTGAGGCAACAGCACTTGGTGGTATTTCAAGATTGCTGCTTTGAACAGGGATGCCTATGAGACATTGACCTGGTCTCATAAACATTCAAGAAAAGGACAGGGAGAAATGAACAAAATGCCCCCTTGCTTTATTGGGGATGGTACAAGGTTGGCTGATGGGAAATTTGACATCAAAGTTACTAGAATATGCATAGTAGGTGGTGTGCCCAGATGTTTCCTTGGCCCACTCAAGGAAGGGCACATTTTAAAGGATCTTTTCTTCTGGAACCCAGCTCCCTTTATACCAAGATACCAAGATATACAAGATCCAAGTGAACTATGCTGTGTCTTTTTTGCAGCACTTGGCAAGTCTGCCAAAGGGACAACTCTCCTCCTAGATTCTAAAGCTCCTGAAGAACCACTCACAGGACTCTGTCAAGAATGGAGATTCAAAGTGGAGGAGGGTGACCTGCTCTTTGTCCATGTCCTGTTCTCTACAGACTCATTCTTTAGAGGCCTTCTCTCAGTTAGCATACCACCACCACCATCCAGAGAGCTCAGAACTCTAACACACATTGATACCCCCTTCAAATTTTGCATCCTGAACCCCACCGTCTGTTCAAAGTTGTAACATTACTAACCCATTCTGTTGATGTTCCAAAACTATTGAGAGTTCAGAGTTTGCACTTTCCATTCAAATTACAATCCGTCATGCATAAATTTCTCCTTGTTTGTTTGCTTCACCCGGGGTGTGACCATTACATTCTTCTTTGTGGTGACACAAGAACGCTATAGAAGAATCGGCTGTCATGAGGAGCCCTGTCTCATGATGGTTTCTATTACTGTGAAGGAACACCATGACCAAAGCAAGTTACAGAGGAAAGACCTTATTTGGCTTACACTTCCACATCACTGAAGGAACTCAGGACAGGAACCCAAACAGGGCAGGAACCTGGAGGCAGGAGCTGTTGCAGAGGCCATGGAGGAATGTTGCTTACTAAGAGCTGTGGCCTACAAGGTTATTTCTAAACTTGAAGGACAATTGTAAAGATTGTAACAAATGTACCTACTGAGTAACTCTTCCTGGGATGATGGAGATAAACACCTACTCAGCCTAGATAGGATACCAGTAACAGACCAAAGAAACTGTTTCACCCAAGTCTATCTTGATGAGTCAGTGGGTTTATTGGAGCTACTCATGGGAGCATGGATGAGGTGTTACTTAAAGGAGAATGGTTGATTTAAAGGTAACTCCATCACTAAAAAGCCTGCACAATGTGGATGACAATTCACAGAAATAGATCCCTCAAGTTCCCTGCACAAGCTGTAGGTACCTGCCAGGGATAACTCTGGGCAGGAATTTTTGTGAATCTTGTAAGTTTCAGGAACTTTCTTAGCCTTACAACTTTCCTATACTTCTTGAGTCTCATGAGTGTCCCTCCTCTTTCCAGGGGGGAATATTTGAATTCAGAAGAAATAATTTGATTTTGCATTGTTGTCACCTTGAGAATCTACAGAAAACTGAAGATTTCAAAAGTCCACCCCTATGGAGCTCTTAGCTAGTCTAGAAGGGTGCTTAAATTTGCAAGTATTTCTTTGTCAGTTTGCTTGAAAGCCTGGGTTGACCACTGCCCTAGTTAGCATTAAGTATCAGTACAGAATAAACGGAGAGGCGCGCCTCAGTTGAGAAATTGTCTTTCTTGGCTTGGCCTGTGGGCATGTTTGTAAGGGATTGTCTTGATTGGTAATTCATGTTGGAGGGCTCAGCCCACAGTGGGCAGTATCATTCCCTGGGAAGGTGGTCCTAGGCTGTAAGAGGAAGCTACTTAACATGAGTCTGAGTGAGGGAGAGAAGAAGCCAACAAACAACATTCATAACA
This sequence comes from Rattus norvegicus, assembly GCF_021556685.1. Lineage (NCBI taxonomy): Eukaryota > Metazoa > Chordata > Mammalia > Rodentia > Muridae > Rattus > Rattus norvegicus. The sequence continues at coordinate 44,042,293 of NC_141544.1, read as the reverse complement.
TTCCTCCATGGTTTCTTCAAATTTCTGCCTTAACTTTCCCTCAATGATGGACCGTGGCCATCAGCATAAGCCAGCTATCCATTTCCTTCCCTAAGTTGCTCTGATCAGAGTGTTTTATCACAGTATCAGAATAAAACTAGAGTAAGTCCCTAGTCAAGCCTCATGCTATGGAAGTCCCCATCCTTGGTGGCTAGTCATTGAAGTGGTCTGGTTGGGCCCTGAAGACTAGCACTGGTCTAACTCCTGCTCCATCTCTGAAGACATTGTGAAGCTTAGGCAGAAACTCTTGTCAGGAGAGCATGTGGTGATTAACCTTAATTATCAATGGAAATACACCTCTGTGTGTGTCTACAAGGTATTTCCAGGTTTAAGTGAGGGAGGGAAGAGCCAACCTGAATGTGAGTGGCACGAGCCAAGGCCACAGACTCAATAAAAAGGAGAAAGCAAGTTGCGCCCTGGCATTCACCTCTCTGCATCCTGACTGGATGCAGTGAGCTAGCTGTGCCTCTCTCTGTCACCCGCCCGTGATGGACAGCTCCCTCACTGTATCCAGATAAGTCTTCCTCTCCTGAAGCTGCTTCTTGTTCGGCATCTGTTCGAATGAATCAACAGAAAAGTGAGGAATCCAGACCGTTGGGAGCCCCTCCTGGCTCCAGGTTCGGGAGTTAACAAAAGGATTAAACACAGGACTTTGGCAACAGAGAAAATCAGACTCTAGTCCAAGATGAGCAACTCCCAACCTGTGTGCCAGGGTCAGTTACCTAATCTGGCTACGCCTTGCTTTGCACATTGTTAATATACAGGCTGTATTAGTAAACTAGGGCTTAAGCAACAGAATTTATTTCTCTCATAATTCCAGAGCAGATAGGCTGAGATTGACCTTCCCATTTGGGTGGTTGATATCTCCGGAGGCCTCTGTCCTTGGCCTGTAGATGTCATCTTATCCCTGGGCCTCCCAAACATGACTGCAACTTGATCTCCCCTCCCCAACTTACAAAGATGGGACTGCTTTGGGCCTTCCTGTGTGTGCCCATTTTATCTTAATGGCTTCTTTAAAGATCCTATTTCTAAATATGGTTGCATTCTGAAGAGAAGGGGACACTGCAGCCTTGATGAAGGTCATACTTTTCAGTGAGGACACGGAGATAAGGCTCCCAGAGGTTAGGGTTCTGCAGGCCATCAGAAGATGGAAATTCGGATTTCCATTCCCACCGATTCTGGTGGCATTGTGTGGAAAAATTGCCTTTAAGAAGTGGGTGGCACACAGGAAAAGTGGCTTTTGTTTCAGCGATAATCCCCTTAAAACATCTGGTCTGCCCCCACCCCCAGCCGGCACGAATGGAGTTGCCATGAAAAGGTGGCGCTGGGTCTTAGCAGCTGCGTCAGCCAGGCCGCTTTCCTGAGGAGGCCTTTGCCCGACCTCGCGGAATCTGAGCTTTAACACTTAAGACCGGGTTTCTTTTCAAAGGCGCTGAAGGCTCAAGCACTTGGTTGCACCTAATCCTTTTTCAGAGAAGAAGGAGGCATTTTAATGCAGCCTCAAAATCCTCACTTGGGTTTACAAAGGACCTTGGTGGATTTTCACACTCCTGAGAAGGCCAGGGTACCAGAAATGGGGCCAGCAAATCCACACAAGGACTGAGGGAACCTGAGGCTCTTTCCAGCTTGCAAGAGTGCCCTGTGTGGGCTTAGACTCCTCAGGTGAAGCCTGCTGCGAGCGGACAATGCCATAAGGGAGCCTCACACTCCTCACATCCTGGATGTGCAGGGCTCAACAATTGGAGCAGAGGTGAATCTGTCTGAATATTCCTGTCACTCATTAGGAAATCTGAAGGAAGTTGGGGTTTTTGGAGTCCCTAAAGATGACAGCTAGGAAATATTACAACCGCAAACATTGACTGTGTCAGGGTTTTTGTTGCTGTGAAGAGACACCATGACCACAGTAACTTTAATAAAGGACAGCATTTCATTGGAGCTGGCTGACAGTTCAGAGGTTTAGTCCATTGTCATCATGGCAGGAAGCATGGTGGCATGCCAGCCGACAGACATGGTGCAGGAGAGGAGCTGAGACTTCTATATTCAGATGGGCAGACAGCACAAAGAGAGAGTGGGACACTGAATCTGACTTGAACATCTGAGGTCTCAAAGCCCACCCTGAATGACATGTTCTCCCACAATGCCACACCTACCCCAAAAGGCCATACCTCTTAATAATGCCACTCCCTGTGAGCATGGGGGCCTGTGTGAGGGTCTTGGGTCCTCTGGAGCAGGAGTTACAGTCAGTTGTGAGCTGCCATGTGGGTGCTTGGAATTGAACCTAGGTCCTCTAGAAGGGCAGCCAGTGCTCTGAACCACTGAGCTATCTCTCCAGCCCTGACCATATGCATTCAAACCATCATACTGGTGAACTCTGAGATGGCTCCATGATCTTAGGATGACTAAGGCTAAGGATGACTAACTCCCTGTTGCTGACTAGGCTCCAGAGACCATAGTCCCTTTCAATAGGGTGGTAGCTTCCAAGAGATGAAGGCAGGTAACGCAGAACTGGGTTATGTGTACAAAGATCTGGCCGAGGAACTCTTTCTGTCCGGGTCTCTCTGCTCTTCCTCCCACATCTCATATTTAATGGTTGAGTAACTCCATCAACACCTGGACTGATGGGAATTAGCTCTCTGGTTCAGCCCCTCTAGCCATTCAGTATCGGCTCAGAGAGTTGACATTTGCTTTGAAAGGAGAGTTTTAGAGGCAAGAGATTGAGGAAGAGCAAAAGCAACACCCAACATGTTACCCCAGAAAACTAGCACAGTGAACCATTACTCAGAACATTTCCAGTTTGTTATAATGAATAGTCCTGGACAGTTAGGACCCACAGCCTGCTAGTTTGGACTTGATTGGTCTTAGAAAAGATCCAGGAGTCTGTATTTTGCATACCCCATGTGATTTTAAAGCTTGCTGAGATCTGGAGGTTTCTAACTCACAGTTGCCTCTTGCCTAACCCTGGTCTTGTCTTCTACCTCATTTTCAGAATAGCAATCTGCATGACACTGTTGCCACATTGGCACTACCCTTCAGCTGGAGTCTTCATCTATGGGAACTTCACTAAGATTAAGTATAGAGATTAAGTGGTCCAGGCAGCCCCTGAATTTTTATTCTCAGCAAGCTTCTTACTGGGGGGTTTCAGGGCCTCCAGTTCCACAGACTTTCTCCCTTCCTTTCAAGCTATGACAGATCCTCAGGGGCAAACTCAGGCAGATAGATGCAAACATTGGTCTTCAACCCAGTGACAAGTTGTGATCCAGAAACAGAATATACACCTTGCCCCAGGCCCCCTCTGTCTTAGAGTGCATGCACTAACTTCCTGATGCCATATTTTATTTGATTAAACAGGGTCCCTTCCAGGTTTTCTTTTGCAATTAAATTCCAGACATACTGAAATTTTGTTCATTCATTCATTCAGAGACAAGGTCTTTCAAAACCCACCCCGACAGGTGGCCCTGGTTATTCTGGAACACTCTATGATGTAGGCTAACCTGTTCTTGATCTCTGAGTTTGCCTTCTTTCTCCATCCTCCCAACTGCTGGGATCACAGATACCAGCTACTATACCCAGAACACACTGAGCCATTTGTAAACCTTTCTGAAAGGAAATGGTCTCCCATGACAGTTTTAAAGATTAATACCCTAAAAGGAAGGGCTAGGCCTGGTAAATATTTGTATGTCTCTTCATGTTTTATTTCTGTAAATTCTTGAGAGATTCACTCATAATGTATCCAGCCAGGAGCTCCCCATGGAGCACCATGGTTGTGGCTACTTTATACCTAGAGCGAGAGTGGGGTGGAAATCATGCCAACACAGTCATGTCCATCTGGACCTGCAGGCTGGTGAATCCCACAAATACACCTCAGAAATTTAGAGCAATGTGAGAGAGCAACTGTCTTAGGGTTTGTCTCTTCATTGCTATGAAGAGACATCATAACCAAGTCCACTCTTATAAAGGATAACTTTTTTGGGACTGGCTTACACTTTCAGAAGTTCAGTCCATTATCATCATGGCAGGAAGCATGGCACTGGAGGAGCTGAGAGTTCTTTATCTTGTTCCAAGGCAAACAGGAGAAAACTGGCTTCCAGGCAGTTAGGAGGAAGCCCACCCCCACAGTGACACACTTCCTCCAACAAGGTCACATCTTCTCCAACAAGGCCACACCTTCTAATAATGCTACTCCCTGGCATATTCAAGCCACCACATTCCACTCCCTGTCCCCCATAGGCTTGTTTAAACAAATGAGACTATGGAGACCACACCCAAACATAGCATAAAGCAAAATACATTTAGTCCAACTTCAAAAGTCCCATAGCCTTTACCAATCTCAACATTGTTAAAAGTCCAAAGTTTAAAGTCTCTTCTGAGATTCATGCAATCTCTTAACTGTAATCTCTAAGAAATCAAAAAGCAGATCACATACCTCCAACATCATAAAGGATATACACTACCATTCCAAAAACGTCATGGTGAGGAAATACTGGACCAAAGCAAGACAGAAAACCAGTTGGGCAAATTCCAAACTTTGCATCTCCATGTCTGAGGTCAAAGCCCTCTTAACGTCTCCAAATCCTTTCTGCTTTGATGACTACAACAAAATTCTTTCTCTTTGGCTTGTTCAACTCCCTGTTAGCAGCTTTCCTCAGCATATATCCCACAGCTGTGACATCTCTAACATCTTGGGGTATTCATGGCAACTTCAACTTTACAGCTTCTTGTTCCAATATCTGAGATCCATACATGACCCTCTGGGTTCCTCAAAGGGCTTGAGTCTCTTCACCAGTTCTGCCCTCTGTAGCACTCTAGACTCTGGTTGACTCCACTACTTTGCTGCTGCTGTTCATGGTGATCATCCCATGGTACTGGCATCTCAAATACACGGGAGTCTTTCACTGCAATTAGGCTTCACAAATAGCCTCTCGTAGACTCTCTTCATGATGCCAAGCCTCAACATATTTGCATGACCTCTTCAGTCCTGGGCCATCTACTGCAACTGAGGCTGCACCTTCACCAGTGGCCTTCCATGGCCTCTTACAGTGCTGGGCCTCAGTTGCTCTTCATGACTCTTTTATGTCTACAAAACCAGTACTACCTGTGTGACTCTTGAACACATTGCCAAGTTCAGCTACAGCACAACATACAACCTTGGCTATCGCTGGAATATGGCTTCTTTGTGTTCTCAGAAAATACTTCCTAGATTTCACCTCAGTGATGTTGGTCTCTTCTAATCACTGCTAATTTCTTAGCTCCAGCTGACCAATTGCCCCAGTAGTCTCTTCTATTCTTTTTTTTTTAAATTTATTTATTATATATAAGTACACTGTAGCTGTCTTCAGACACACTAGAAGAGAGCATCTGATCTCATTACAGATGGTTGTGAACCACCATGTGGTTGCTGGATTTGAACTCAAGATCTCTGGAAAAGCAGTTAGTGCTCTTAACTATTGAGCCATCTCTCCAGCCCGTCTCTTCTATTCTTGACTCTAAATACAGAGTCACATAGCCGAAGCCACCAAGTTCTGCTGCTTTCTGGAGCTGGAACATGGTTCCCTTGTTCTATTACATTATCACCTGCTTTCTGTTTTCCAACTCCTTCACTGCCTAAGCTTGGTTGTCCTGGAACTTGCTTTGTACCAGGCTGACCTTGAACTCAGAGATCTGATTATTTCTATATCCTGGAAGTAAAGTCTTGTACTACCATGCCTGGGCCTAAGCTTTTCATGACCACTATATCTCAAGTTCCAGATCAAAAGCCTATGTCATCCATTTCTAGATTGCAGCTCATTCTAGATTGTAAGTCTAAATGAAAGCAATAATCAGATAAGTAACAATGCTAGATATGACTATTCCTCATTCAATGGCAAATTCATAAACTAAGCTTAGCTGGGTGGAATCTTGCCCTAATGTCACTACTCTGTGAATCTGTTATGTCCTTTAATACAGAATTCAGGTCCATTCTACTTTTCCTTTGTACGTTTCCTTTCAAAGTTTGTTCCTTTTCATTTAAAGGCTCTTCACAAGAGTAAATTTAGTAACCATACAACAGAATTTATACCAGGTTGCTTTGACTTCCTTTGTCAAAGCAATTACTCTAAATCTCTTCTCCTTAGGCTCATGTAGATTCTTTGGACAATGGCAAAAAGCAGCAACATTCTTGACCAAAATATAACAAGAACAGTCTTTCAGCCACATACTAAAATTCTTCTCCTCTGAAACCTCTAGTGCCAGACTTCATAGTTCAAATCACCCTTAGCAATAAAGTCTTTCATCTTGCTACTAGGATGGCCCATTAAGTCTCACTTAAAGCATTCTACTGCTTCCAAATCCTAAGTCCCCAAATCTACATTCTTCCAAAGCATGATCAGGACTATCATAGGAATACCACACTCCTGGTACCAACTTCTGTCTTAGCTAGGGTTTCTGCTGCTGTAAAGAGTCACCATGACCAAGGCCACTCTTATAAAGGACAACATTTAATTGGGGCTGGCTTACACTTTCAGAAGTTCAGCCCATTATCATCATGGACACAGCATGGCAGTGTCCAGGCAGGCATGATGCTGGACAAGCTGAGAGTTCTACATCTTGTTCCAAAAGCTAACAGAAGACTGGCTTCCAGACAGCTAGGAGGAAGTCTCTCAAATCCTACCCCCAAGACACACTTCCTCCAACATCTGCCATACCTCCTTAATAGTGCCACTCCCTGGACCAACCGCATTCGAACTACCACACCAATCTAGGCACACTCCTGACTCAAGTCCTCCTCAGAGTTTGGCTTCATTGTGGAAGCATTAGAAATTAGGAGTCCAAAATCAATACCAGAAGCCCAGTTCAATTGAAGTTTTAGATAATAAATTATTTTAAAAATAATTTGACCCTAGACATTGCTCCAAGGTTGAGGATCTACTGCCATGATTCCTTTTTTCTGAACTGGAAAAGGAAGGCCTGGAGAAGGTAGGTCATGCAAGGTCATACATCTGAGGAGTGGCAGAGTTGGGAGTTAAAGCTGGGCATCTTAACACCAGAGTTGCTTCTTTGTTCAGTTCATCAGCAACCTCTGAGACAACGAGGTGGCACCATCCCCAACCCAGCAACCAACCTGCTGATCCAGGTGCTTGGATCTGTGTTCCCCAGGCCACTTCTGCCTCTGACTGTTGGAAAAGGTGAATTGCCCTTGTGTTAGTTCATTGTATTCCAGCTCCCAGGTGGAGTCTGGCTCAGAGAGGGCACCTGGTAACCATGTATTTAATAACTGAAGGGATGAAACAGTGTGGTGGTTTGATGAGAAATGTCTCCCTGAGTCTTGGGCATTTGGACACTTGGTCCCTGTGGTGGTTTGAATATGCTTGACCCAGGGAATGGCATTATTAGGAGATGTGGCCTTGTTGGAGGAAGTGTGCCTCTTTGGGTGTGGGCTTTGAGACCCTCTTCCTAGCTGCCTGGAAGACAGTCTTCTCCTGTTAGCCTTCGGAACAAGATGTAGAACTCTCAGCTCCTCTTGCACCATGTCTGCCTGGATGCTGTCATGATCCTACCTTGATGATAATGGACTGAACCTCTGAACCTGTAAGCCAGCCCTAATTAAATGTTGTCCTTTATAAGAGTTGTCTTGGTCATGGTGTCTGTTCACAGCAGTAAAACCCTAACTAACACAGTCCCCAATGGGTGGTGCTCTTTAGGGAGGTTTGGAAGGTACAGCTTTGCTGGGAAAAGTATTCTGTTTGGAGGTGAGCTTTGAGGGTTTTAAGGCCCCACCCTACTTGCAGTTTGCTTTCTCAGCTTCCTTCTTTTGCCTCTATGCCTTCTGCCTTCTATCTTGCTCTTTCTCTTGTAAGTTTCCTTTATCACAGCAGCATAAAAATAACTAATACACACAGTATGTGGTCTTGTGGTCTGTGTTCCAAGAAGACTTGGAAAACATGGTGGGGAAAGTATTAACAACTCCCACACTCTTTATCCTAACACCTCAGATGTTTTGAGTGGATAAAATGTATGGTCAGAGCCCTGGCTTTTCAAGTCTTGCACTATACCTCTGCCCTGACACCTCCCAGCTCTGGAGTTTGCAATGGGTTCTGTCCCTGAAGTGGGTATCATACACTTGTTCCCAATGAAGTGAGATGGAATGACAAGAGCCAGACATAGTGCTGTGTCTGGTAAATGATGCTTTCTACCAAAGCTGCTTCTGTCTCCAGCAAGAGTCTCAGAGACTGTTACACTTAGAGGCTTTATACCTGATGTCTAAGCCCAGCATTGCCCCTTAATGAGCCATTCTCATGGGACGGGTCATTTCATTTCTCTAATTCTCTTTAAAGGAGGTTGAGAGAGAAAACAGTAAGTCACTCACACCAAACACCCTCTTCTAACCAAATTCATGAAGACATACACATATTGTTGGGAAATTTTATTATAAAAATTAAACTAAAAATAGAAGAAATTATTTCCACTCTGGGTCACAAAATCCTCATTCCTTGCCCTCTGGTTCCTGTCACCTGGTTCCTGTCATCATCTGGTTCCTATCATGTCCTTCTCTCCAAGTAACATGCTGTTTTGAAGCAAATCCCAAATATTATACAGTGTCATGTTGTGACTATGTGGGATATAACCCTAAGAGATAAGGTCTCTTTTTAAAGATTTATTTATTTATTTTATGTCTGTGAGTACACTGTAGCTGTCTTCAGACACACCAGAGGAGGGCACAGGATCCCATTACAGATGGTTGTGAGCCACCATGTGGTTGCTGGGAATTGAACTCAGGACTTTTGGAGGAACAGTCAGTGCTCTTAACCTCTGAGCCATCTCTCCAGCCCAAGGTTTCTTTTTAAACAAAATGATTGTCATGCTTTAAAAAAGATGGAAAGTAATTCCTATTTTATCAAGTAAAATAGGAACCAAATGTTTGTTTCTCTGTAGCAGTGCTCCCCGACTTTCCTAATACTGAGACCCCTTAATACAGTTCCTCATATTGTGGTGACCCCCAACCATAACATTATTTTTTTATTGCTACTTCATCACTGTAACTTTGCTCCTGTTATGAATCATAATGTAAATATCTGATGAGCAGGATATCTGGTATGTGACCCATGTGAAACGGGTCATTTGACCCCAGAAGGTCTTGACCCACAGATTGAGAACCACTCTTGATAGGCATGTTCAAGTTGTTGCTGTGACAGAAGCTGAGCCTCCACGGTTCCAAGTGAGGTTTCCCTATGTTCCCAGGGGCCGATACTGTAACCCAAAGATTTTGGAATCTTGGCCCACACAATATAGAATTGAATATTTTATTGAAGACCCAACCCCCAGGAAGAGGTGCTCAATGCATCCTTAGGGAAGTCCCAGGGTGCCCTACAGAGAGAACAATGAAGACTTATCTCTCAGAATCTGGTCTCTGTCCCACAGGCGGAGGTCAAGCATAACCCGGGGTTCCAATTTAGGGGAAGCAAGGACAAAAGAATGATGTGACAATGACAGTCACTGACTTCCAAGGTAATTTGTGTGGGGACTGGAGGAGACTGGACCCCAGTGAGACTCTGCTAATCCCTTCACCCACTTCCCAAACCTACAGGATGCTCTGACTTAGACTTGGTGTGCATCACTGTGATGGTCGATCGTCCATGAGATAGAGATGCAAAGTTGGGGCATAAACACTTTGAGTTTCATTTAATAAATTCCAGCAGGAAGTGTTGGCCTGAAGCTAACCTTGTTTGATAAATCTGAATAATTTTTATATACCCACTTATGAATCATGTTGACCCATGTTGAGGGGAGGCCAAGAAACAAGGCAGATCTTAGTGCTCTGGTGATCGACCTTAGGAACAGGCTTTCATTAAGCAGTGGCTGGCTGATCCCTGGGGGGAATTTCAGATCAATTCTCACTCTTCCAGGGTCACATTGTAACATTTACCCCCTTTACTTGAAATATCAAAGTTACAAACCACAGTTTCTAGAGCAGCTCCTGGCCCTGTCATTCCACAGTTGATTCTTTATAGATGGTGTATTTTCTTTGTCCTCTCTGGGAGTATTTAAGGTTCTGTTTGTACAGTGACTTACCTTGGAAAATCAATTTGAACCCATGATAGTGGGTACAACTGGGAAAGTCATGGATTTGATGCCTGAAAAAGTTCCCAGAGTACTGCTTTGGGACCCTGTCTTTCATTGTCTGTAGACCTTCCAAATCTAGATGTTGGGCATTTCAATGTGGTGTGAGACCCTCCAAATCCAGATGTTAGACACTGCGGTGTGGTGTGACCCTCATAGTTCATGAGTTTACCCTTTCAGTGTTTTCCTCCACAGTCTAAACATTTTACCTGATGTTTTTATTTCTCTTGTTCTGAGTCACTTTTGCTTATTCTCTAAATTGATTTATTATTTATTTTTGAAACAGGTCCTAGCTAGCTTGGAACTCGTTCTGTAGACCAGGCTGACCTTGCACCCACAGAGATTTCTCTGCCTCTGCCACCCACGTACTGGGATTAAAAGTGTGCACCACCATGACTAGCAGCCCTTTGAAATTTGTTTTTTCAGATTTACCTTATCTAATCAAGGAAAGCAAAAATAAACAAATGGGTTTACAAAAAAAAATTTAAAAGAACAGCAAAAGAAGCACTGTAGCTAAAACTTAGCCCATGGACTTGGGAGAAAATGTTAGCAAAACCTAAGGAAAATTGGTAAAATAGCTGTGTGGATTAATGGGTAAGGGTATTTGTCTGAGTTTCCAACACCTAAGGCCTAGATGGTGGAAGGAAAACACACGTGCGCGCGCACGCACACACACACACACACACACACACACACACAAAACTGACTTGCACGTTCTATTTTGATCTCCACATGTACACCAGACAAGTACAAGACTTCATACACACAAAATAAGTAAACAAGTGTAGAAAATTAAAGAATGCAAACTATTCAATATCAAGAAAACAAATAATCTTATTAGAATGGCCAGATACTCAAAAAGACATTTCTCCAAGGAGTGGAAAACCAGTGGCCAGAGGATATGTGAAAAATATCTGACTCTCAAATCATCAGAGAAATTAATTAAAATCTCAATGATTTATTAGTTCATAAGTACTAGACTGGCTGTTATCAAGACATATAAAAGGGGGTCAGAGAGAGGACCCAGCAGTCAAGCGAACCTGCTACTCAGTCATAGCACCTGCTACTTAGTCACAGCACCTGCTACTCAGTCACAGCACCTGCTACTCAGTCACAGCACCTGCTGCTCAGTCACAGCACCTGCTACTCAGTCACAGCACCTGCTGCTCAGTCATGGGATCCCAGTTTGGATGCTAGCGCCCACACCAGGCAGCTCACAGCTTCCCGTAAGCCCATCTCCAAGGCATCTGTCACCCTCTTCTGGACTCATCTGTAACACAGGTGCACATAAGACTCACACACACACACACACACACACACACACACACACACACACACACACAAACACATACATAAATAAATGTTACTTTTTTTTAATACAAAAGCTAATGTGTCAGTGACAGTGCACAGAAAAGAAACAATTGTATGATGTTTGTGGGAAGGTATCCACTTTTGAAAAAAGCGTTTGGAGATTCCTTCAAAGCCTACATATAGAATTATCATACGATACAGCAATCCCCTTTCTGAGTATTTATCCAAAGGGGTTGAAGTTAGTTCGTCAAAGAGACATACTCATCTGTCTACTGTACCATCATATAATAGCTAAGATGTGGAAGAATATATGTGTATAATGAACGTGTGTGTGTGTGTGTGTGTGTGTGTGTGTGTGTGTGTGTGTGTGTACACAGGACGCAGTGACATGCTATTTACCAAACAGGAACTTCTATCATTTCTAACAGTGTAGATGAGCACAGACGACATTAGACTGAGTAAAGCAAGCCAGACACAGAAGCGCCATAACCATGCTTATACCCGGGATGTAGAGTGAGTATGTAGGAGCAGAGAGTAGTCATAGTCGTCAGAGGCTCAGTGGGTGGAAGGCTCAGGGAGCATGAAGGACAGGAAGATGGTGGTCAAAGGGCTCAAGCTCCCCCAGACAAGAGGCATGGGTCCCAGTTATCTGCGGCACAGCATGGTGAGTGTAGTTAACAACTGTAGGCATAAGGATTTTTGCAACCTACTTTTAATAAGGGGTCAACCTCTCTTCTAGCCCACCACCCAGCAAAGGTAGTGGAAGAGAAAAGTTATTAGGATGTGGGGCATATGGACCTGTTCAGCAACCGTCCTTTGAGGGTGAGATTGAACTTCTTGGGTAGCAGTTCGGTCCCATAGCAAACACGAAATATGATGCAGCAGCTGCAGACCAGCCCTCTAGGCAGGCAGACACCGGGCACGAACCAGCAGCTACAGTCCAGTCCTTTCAGCAAGCAGACACCAGGCAGCTGTCGTTCCATTCTGAGGAAACTGCCGGGCTCACCAACTGGCCTAAGGTGAGACCTCAGAAGTGGCAAACCTCAAGTGCAGCTCTTGGGCGAGTTCCTCTCAATGTTGGAGTTATCACAGGTTGAGCTCAACAACGCTATGTAAGGCAAACCAAGACATGTGTGTTGTTAGCAAAGAATAGTGAGGCAGAGCAAACCAACCAATGCTCAGTGCTCGCCTCCCGCTGTCTGTGGGGTCGTAGTCACACTCCTTCATCGAATGCCCTTCCATGTGCTTGCTGAATCCAAACGTCCTTTCACCTGTGTCTGCTTCAGGAGAACATTCTTCCCTGTGTTTGCCCCAGCAAAACATCGTTTGACATAACTGACTTTCTAAAGAAACTAGAAGTTTCCATTTCAAATAACAACACACTGCAAAATTGAAAATAGCAACAAGGTGATTTTTAAGTAGCGTGATCACTAAATAAATTATTAAGGGTCTGAACGGATAGAAAAACATTTTATTCTCCCTTTACAATATCATAGTTTCTGTGGCCTCCAAGTTACCCCTTCTCTTTCTCTGGTTCTGTCGTTTCTGTCTTTTCTGTTAGAGTATTCTCAAACATCAAATGACCTGTAACTGTCCCCTCCTATTGAATAATAGGAGGTCAAAGGTTGGTGGCAAGCTCCATGCACACGCACGTGGCTCTGTGACTCTGGATTTTAGGTGCAGTGGCCTGCACGTGTCCCTGGGGGGGGGACCTTGAGTGGTCAGTGTCTATGAGTCTCTTACAGCCAAGACTCCTGGGTAAAAGCTCCAGCCCTCAGGATCATTCTGGAAAGATTAGCAAATAACAGAGCCACCTCAACACTCAACGTGGGGACCCTTTTATGACCACGAGGGCTGGGACCAAGCTCATTCCCCCTGTCATGACTAAAATTTAGACTAGGGAAGTCCCTGAATAAGTGTGAAGAGGTGACTCCACTGAATGCTCCCTGAAGACTGTGGTAAAACGCTTTCGCTTTCGTTTTGTGTCCCCACAGTTGCTGAAGAGGGACCAAATGGCCTTGAGCCATCAGACTGCTGCTCTGGCTGCCCTTACGTCAACTCAACACAAGCTGGAGTTGTCTGAAAGGAGGGACCCTCGATGGAGAAAATGACTCCTTTAAGATCCGACTGGACTTTTTAATTAGTAATTGACATGGGAAGGCCCTTCAATGGTGAATGGGGTCATCCCTGGGCTGGTGGTTCTGGGTACTGTAAGAAATCAGTCTGTGCAGGCCAGTAAGCAGCACCTTCCTATGGCCTCTGCATCAGCTCCTGCCTCCAGGATCCTACCCTACTTGAATTCTTGTCCTGACTTTCTTTGAAGTGGAAGTGTGAGTCAAATAAACCCATTCTTCCCCAGGTTGCTTTGGTCGTGGTGTACTATCCGAAAACCTGACCAGGGTGATGGGCCAGGGCCAGTCTGCTGTGCAAGCCCACACAACCCCCTGCCACCTCTGCCCTTATGGGTGGTGTCTCCTCCAGCTTTGCCACACCCCTCCCAACTTCCTTCAGCTTTAGCACCCTGTCTTGCCTCCATCAGGAGGGTGACCACTGACACCTCACCCCTTCCACACCCATCCCTGCACGTATGTGTTCCTTGACTACCTATATGTGTTCTTGGACACCCTTTTCCTTCTCACTCCCAACCAGGGCCAAGGCTACCCAATATGGTCATTTGGGAAGCAGAAGACGATGTTGGAACTTTAATTTTCTAACCTCGCTGTTTACAGTTGTCTCAGTCTTCTCCGTATTTTAAAATGTTGAGAATATATTGATCTAGTAGGATTTGCTTCTTTGTAACTTAGACACACCCTTAGGGTGTACCCTAACTTATTTTTGTTTGTTGGGGTACATGATAGAAATAGGTATCCCTGGGACTCCTCCCACCCACGCATCCTACTCATATTCCCAGGGTCAGCAGATGCCCCGCCCAGTGGGTGCCCCTCCCAGCAGGTGCCTTGTCCAGCAGGTGCCCCGCCCTGTCACCTCTTCATCTACTCCAGTCAGCTGATGTTCAAGAAATTGACTTTGTTGTTTCAAACAGGGTCTCGTGTAGCCCACGCTAGGCCTGAGCTCTATTTAGCCAAAGATTGTCATCCCAATCCTGAGCCTCCTGCTTTTACCTCAGCAGTGTTGGTACTACAGACATATTTTTATCATTCATTCATTCATTCATTCATTCATTCATTCATTCATTCGTGGTGCTGGACCTCAGACCCATGGCCTTGCACATATAAGGCAAGCTCTCGATCATGACCTACACTCCTAACCTCTATTTTAAATTCTTACTGTATTTCTAAACAATACTCTGAACTTTTTTATCCTTGGTTCTTCACAGTGTTTTTTTTTTTTTTTTTGCTACCAGTTTCAGCTTTCCAAGCGGATGAGAACTTTCAGGAGTATCTTACACTTCTTTTGAACAAAATGCTTTTGATGGAAAGGCTAGACCAAGCTGGGGCCGTATCCCAGCCTCACGGGAAGGTGAGAAAAGAGTGTTCCAAGCTCAATTCTGGGCACAGGGTGAGTTCAAGGCCAGTCTGGGGAACTCAGTAAGACCTTGTCTAAAAAATCTAGATAAAACTTAGGCTGAGAATGGAGCACACGGGCATTTGTCTAAGAGTGCACAAGACCCTGAGTTCAATTGCTAAGGCCCCCAAAAGGTTTTTTTCCTTATGTTTTTGTTTTCTTAAGTAGATAAGACAGATCCATCATGTCTGTGCAATAAACAGCAAGGAAGTAAATCAATGCACTTCGAGCCACAGAGCAGCAGCCCTTCGGCTCCATTTAGAGTTTTAGATCCTACATCTTCAAAAGAGAAGCAGTACACGGGCAGAGCCATGCGTCCAAGCGACTCTGTAAGATTCCCCAGACACAAACCCGGAGTGGGTGGTCCCCTGCCTTCTCCTAGCTTCCTTCCCACACAGCCCTTGAACCTGGAAGGAAGTCCTCGCCTCCCAGTGGAGTCAGATTCAGGCTTAACACAAGAGCAGAGCTGTGGTCGGGGCCTCCTGACAGCCAGCCAACCTGTTAGTTTAGCAATGTGTTTCTCCAAGGTCAAAGCAGTGGTCCCGCAGAGGTTTGGTTCAGGAAGCTACTTACTAGAAAATGAGAGAAACTTCTACCAGCCGCTGGAAGTCCTTTGGTTTGCATCCATAACAAGTAGGACCCTCACCTGAGAAGCTGGCCCCAGGCTCGTTCACATCCTGCTCACTCCACTCCCAGAAGCCAAAGGCTCAAACCTGTGCAAGGGGGGAAAAAGCCAATCAAATGTCAATGATGATCTCATTAAATAATGATTTCCATTCAAATTCATAATAGGAATTTATCAGACCTTACTATTAGTCGTGTCAGATAAACTTTGCTTTAATAACTGACAGCAGTTAAATTGGGATATTTTTGCAATCATTTTAGGTTTGGAGATTTTTTTTTTTTTAATAGTGACCAAAAAAAAAAAAAAAAAAAAAATCTTGCTTCATTCAGCCTCCTGAGAATGTTGGGTCGAGTTTTTTGATCCCTGTGACTCATTAATTTGGGGGCTGATGTAGTGCGAGGGGTCCTTGTTAGTGGCGTCTGTCCCGGCTGTAATGTTTTTGTTATTTTTTCTCATTTGTTCTCTCTGACATCATGTCATTACAGAATGGTGCTGTTCAGGCCCTGCCTTGGCTGTTCGTTAGCGTGTGTTTAATGAGCAGCTTAATTGAGCTGTCTAGTAGGCCACCTGTCGCCCTCCGGACTTATTAACATACTAATGGCCTGACATTGTATTCACTGACAGGCAACAGGGCTTACTGATTTGATGTCTGGGCATGGAGATTTTATAGGAATGAGAGCGGGCATTGGAAAGGGGGTTTAAAAAACGCAAATTAACTCTTCGGTATCTATGTGTTTATGGGTCTGCGTCAGGAAAGGGGGAAAAAAAATCAGCCGATCTCTGGCCAGGGAAGCTCATTCCCCAGAGGGAGTCCCGCGCCATCCTTGCAAACCAGGCTGCGGTTCTGCAGGGGGAAATACTCTGCGTAAGCAAGCTTTGTGTCCATTACAGAATTATTGTTGGGAACTGCTTCAAAGCGGAGCCCTGTCGTCCGGGAAAGTTCTGAGACTTTCCTCGGCTGTAGCTAAACAAATGAGAAGCAGCAAGGCTCTGCGTGAGGGTTTTGAGTGCTGTCTGGGTCCCCGCCTTCTAAATCCAGTTGAGGACTATGTTGGGAACTGGGCTGACCCGCTGAACACCAGGGGCTTGAAGAAATTGGCGGAGCTCTCGTGTGTACGTCGGGGAGACACATTGGTTTTCTTTGTGCTTCTTTGGGAGTGTAAAGCGAGCCTTTCTCTAGTCCCTCGAAGAGGCAGAGGTATAGGCTTCGGTCCAGGGAGAGACCACAGAGAGAGGGGAAAGGCAGCGGTCCCATTTCTCTTCCTGTCTCTTCCTCCTCTTCGCCTGACTACAGACCCAGCATAGACACCAGTCTTCAAAAGCAATGGCTCTGGGATTCTGAATGGATTAATGTCTGCAGAATGGTCATCCCTAACGCTGAGCAGCAATGTAGAGGGAGCCAGGACAAGCCAGGCTGGAGAGAGCTCCCCCTCACCCCCCTTGACAGGGAGTGTGCTGCCCTGGGCTTGCAGTTTTTACCAGAACAGCCAGGACAGACAGGAGGCTGGGTGTGCACACAGCCAGAGCGCTGTAAATGCTGTGCCCAGAAACTGCATTCCAGAACTTGGCATGTCCAAGCTGCAGCTGGCAGAATCTTCATGTGAGGTTACATGGGATGCCTCCCTCCAGGCCAGGACAGTCCCACTTCTTCTCTACAGCAGAGAATTGGGGAGAAGATGAGCAGAAACCTATCCAACTGATCACATCGATGATGATGATGATGATGGTGGTGGTGGTAGTGATGATGATGATGATGGTGGTGGTGGTGATGGTAATGATGGTGGTGATGGCGATGATGGTGGTGATGGTGGTGAAGATGGTGAGGAGGGATGAGGAGGAAGACGATAATGATGGCAATGACAGCATTCCTCTAATAGTCTATAAGCATGCTCTCCTGCAGGTGTTTCTTCTCATAGTTCCTCAGCATAGATAAGCTCTTGAGCCGTTTAAATCTTTGTTTGGAGACGGAATCAGGAAGTCCTCAAGCAGTGTGGGATGTTTATCGGTGACTTTGGCCTCTACCCACAGACACGGAGAACACCTGCTGCTCCAACACAGCTAAGACAGTCAAAGACACCACGTAGGACTGTGTGGGTCACCTGTCCACAATGCAGTAGCCATCAGAGGGCTGTCCCAGAGTAGGTTGTATGTATTATCTTTGAAAATGCCCCTTCCATACCCAGGACCCCCTGAGATAGGAGCCATATTATTCCCTCTTAAGGTGGAGGAATTGAGTAATGCGTCTAAGATCACACCCCCATCAGGACATCATCTGGGTCTCTGTAGCTTCGATGCACGAGCCTTACAACGCTGTCCAGAACTCGGCCAAGACGCCACACGCTGGTTACACTACCAAGGCCAGAGGTGATGGTTGATTCTATGCATCTGTTGGAAAAGACCACAGGGTGACCAGAGATTCAGTCCAACATCCTTCTGAATACTTCCATAATTAGTGCCCTGAGGGCTAGATCAGTGTTTTAATTGGTGAAGCAAATAAGGCAGATTGCCCTCTGAATTGGAAGTGGGACTTGTCCACCCCACTGAAGGGCTGGGCATGGCAAAAATGCTAACCTTCCCAGAAGCAAGAGAAAATTCTCCCTCTCCCAACACTGGATTTTTTTTTTCTATTCAAATGTGGGATGTGAACTAAACATTGGCCCTTTGGGCATCTCATCAACTGCCTGCCAGACTAGATCTGCACAGTCTGCCTCCTGGGTCTCCTGCAGGGCCTGGAAACCCAGCTTGCAGGCTCACCCTTGGTCCCTGGGACTCAACAGCATCCAAAAAACCACTTCCTTGTAATAAAAGTATCTTTCTCCATAAATCTCTCCAGGGCATAATCCTGTATATCTGGCGCCCCTCGACTGAGGCAGCTTCTACACAGGGTGACCTGCTGTACCCTAGCATGTTCAACAGTGCTGTTTCACTTGTGTTCAGACCAACCTACCTCCAGGATCATTTACGAGTAAGAGCTTGGGCTAACGCTGCCAACACCTTCCTGTGCCATCAGCCATTTGAACACTTCTGGATGATTTCCTCGGAGGTGATCCTCCAGTTCCCCGATTCACTCTTCAGCCGTTGCATCCACTGGGCTTTGTAAATTCCAGGCACTGGCTCCTGTGTCCTTGTAGGCCAAGGCCTCATCTTTGTAACACCCACCTGCTCTTTCTTATTTCTATATGTGTCATGCCCGTAACTTCTTGATGAGTCTTTTTAAACAATCCATAATGTTCTTCCTTTAATCAAAACATATTTATTTAGCACAACTTCCCCCCCCCCAGTGTTATGCTTAATTTTTGATTTTTTTATTGGAACTTTTTTCATACAATATATTCTGGTCAGGCTTTCCTCCTGGCCAACACCTCCCAGATCTTCCATCTTCCCTGTCTCTCCTCCTCCCCCTCCCCCTCCTCCTCCCCCCCTCCTCCTCTCCCTCCTCTTCCTCTTCTCCCTCCTCTCTCTCTCTCTCTCTCTTTCTCTCTCCATTTATTATTATTGTGTGCATGTGTGCACATATAAGTGCCATGGTGTGTGTGTTCTGGGGGAGGGGAGTTCAAAGGATAACTTTCAAGAGTTGGTTCCTTCCTTCAATCATGTGAGTTCTGGGCATCGAACTCAGGTCTTCAGGCCTGGGTGCAGGTGCCTCACCCTTTGAGCCACCACACCAGGCCTGCACAAGAATTTTAAAAACTCTTTTCACAGTGCACCATTATGTCCATGGTCTCCCGATTGTTTACTTTTTAAATTACACTGGAGCTTGGCGAGAATTCGTTGGTTTGTTTTTGCCTCGTTGCTTGGCTCTTCTGGTTACTCCCTTTGCAGGGTTTCTTTCTTTCTTTCTTTTTTTTTTTTTTTTCTTTGCAGGGTTTCTTACCCCTGCCTTCTTTCTGAAGATGTCTAGTTCAGCGCCAAAGAGAGTCGTTCCAGAGCTTTTGTCCTCACAGGATTACTGAGGATGCCGGGTTCTAATCGTCCTGACTAGGTATCGAATCTTAAGCCTAGCCAGGGGTGGACAGAAGCATCTTCTACCCTATCTGTAAAGAGCCCCAAATGGTTTCCAGGCCTGCTCAGAGCATCCTCGTACTATAAGACAAGCTTCCCAGCTCCCCTGTCTCCAAGCCCAGCATGCTGGGACTGTCGGACCACCCTTCAGTTCTGTTCTGATCATGAATATGTTGTAGTTTTCCCTTTGCTTTTATGTTTTAAGTACATGATTAAAACACTCTCTATCATTTGTCTGCACTGATACAGGAGAGAAACTCAAGGCATGATTCTTGATGGAGTTCAGCATTCCCTACTGTCTCCCTTTTATCACTGTTTGGCAGTACCCCACCCCCATCTCCTTTCAGGGAAGAGTTGCCCAGTTATCTTGGCTTTACAAAGTGCTGTGATTGAGGAAATCAGAATGCTTAGCAATTAAAGGCAAGGGCTGAGCTGGACTTCCAGAGTTCAAACCTCACATCTACTGCTTGGTCACATAAATTTTGGGCCAAAGCTATTTAATGCCTTAAGTCCTAATAGCCCCATCTGAGACACATACCAATTGTGTGAACCTCCTAAGACTATCCAAAAGATTAAATGAAATAATCCACGTAAAATGCTCTCCCCACAGTTGCTGGCACACAGTCAGCCCTCAGTAAGTGCCCGCCATGATTACAGTAGTTGCTGCTGCTGGATTAGAATCAGACGCCCAACCTCAGAGAAGTAGTATTTTGTTGAAAGGCTCCAGCAGTCTAAGCAGCGGAGGAGAGAAATGCCAAGAAATTACTTCATCACAGGATTCTCCAGGCACTTGTAGACCATGGCGGCTGGTCCCGTAAGAATCTGAGCAGTGGTTTTGTTGTATATATATAGATGGTGAGAAGGCAGAGTCCAGGGTTGTTGCACACTTTCTGCCACGGGTACATGAACAGTCAAATGCAGGCAGTGTTCTCTGGGACAGACACTAAAAATGAAACTGCTTTTTTGAACACAGTATACGAAACAGCCCCAAGACAATTCTGGTTCCTCTATGGAAGTCAGAGTACTATTTTCCAGAGCCTGTGGAACTGTCAAAGCAGCAGCCATATTGGCCCAAAATGGTCATTATTTTGGCATTTTGAGACAGGGCTTTTCTAGATAGCTCTGGGTATAGCCTGGTACTCACCACGAAGCAAGGCTACCCTTAAACTCAAAACAATCCTGCCTGGATACCGAGTACTGGGATTACAGGGTGGAGCCACCATGTCTGGCATTAGTCATGACTTTACACTCTGAGCACATTAGATGGTATTATAGGTGCTCCTCAGTGGACAGTGGGGTGACATCTCTACAACCCATTACACTGTGAGGATATACTAAGTCAGGTTGAGATGACTTCGCACTGTACAAGCATGAAGATCTGAGTTCAGATCCCTAGCACATAATTCTGGCCCAGGGAAGGAGGACACTAGGGGCTTTCCAACCACCCAGTATAGCTAATTGGTGAGCTCCACCTCAAAACACAAGGTGGAGAGCAATATAGTAAAATACACATATGCATACAAGCACGCGTACCTGCACATACTTGCTCATGTGCACACAAAACAAAAGAAGAAAAAATCCTAAGTCAAAATATGCAGAACGCACCTAACAGTCTTCCAGCTTAGCCCGGCCTGCCGTACACCTACTCAGAACACCCATGGGAACCCACAGTTAGGCAGACCATCTAGTGTAAGTCTACAAGCGATTGGGACGGCTGTTCCTGGTTGTCAACTTGACTGCACCTGGAATGAACTACAATCCAGAAATAGAGGGCACATCTGTGATCCAGATCTTGAAGCTGCAAGACACAGGCTTCTAACCCTGATCTTGACAAGAAGATCTTGAGGTATAGTGGCCATGAAAAGCTTAGGCCCAGGCAAGGTGGTACACACCTTTAATCCTAGGCGACTGAGGCAAGCCGATCTCTGAGTTCAAGGTCAGCCTGGGACAACACAAGTTCCAGATCAAGTGTGGGTACACACCTTTAATCTGGGCCACCCCTGCTGCTGGAGGCCTACGTAAGGACATTGAAAGAAAGAAGACTCACTCTTCTTTGCTGCTTGCACTAACTGGCCAGCACATCTGTTGAACCTACTTCTTCAGAAGTCCAGCTGAAACACCCAGCCTCGTGGGACTGAGCAACTACTGGATTCTTGGACTTCCCATTCACATTGACCTTTGTTGGGTTAGTTGGACTTCAGACTGTAAGCCATTACAGTACATTCCCTTATTATATAGAGACATTGCAGAAATTCTGTGACTCCAGAGAACCCTGACTAACACAGCAATGAAGGGCAGAATAGCACACCTGATGTATTAACGTCTGTACTGAGCGCATAAAACAGAACAGCTGCAGGGGTATACCTTGATGTCAGCATGAGGTCAAAGCCAATCACAGTCCTTGAAGGGCGGGACAAGTAGAGATGTCTTCATTTTCTTTGGTAACAGGTTTGTAGACTGTGGTGTTTGTGTGAGATGTCCCCTGTAGTACTGGTGTTTTAATACTTGGTTCCTAGTTGCTCACTGTTTGGGGAGCTTAAGGAGGGTGGCCTTGGAAGAAGTGTATTGCTAGGGGTGGGCTTTGAGGTTTTAAAAGCCTCCGGCTACCCTCAACATGCTCTCTGTTACCGATCTGTGGTTTAAGATGTGACTTCTCAACTACTGCTTCAGCCACCTGCTGCCTCCACTCTGCCACCCTGGACTCTAATGCTCTGAAATTGTAAGCTCAAAATAAACTCTTCCTTAGAAGTTGCCTTGGTCATGGTGTCTGATCACAGAAATAAAAAATAGCTAATCGTTTTCTTTGTAACAAGTTTGCAGACTAAAAGGAATTTGCCAAAATGTATACTTTTACTGTCTGCCAAATGCGAAATAAATTAGTAAAGTTTTTTTGTCTGTTTGGACAAGAAATTTACCAACTTCGGGTTTATGTTTTGTGCAATTTCATGAAACTTTTCCTAGAAACCAGTAAGATTTGGGGAGCAGCAGAAGCTGGACCAAGCTCACCTGATCAACTCAGCTACTCTCCAGGCCCAGATCCAGGCTTGGGGTTGGTCTGCCTCACCATCTGTCCTATCTGCTAGCTGCAGGGACATGTGAAGGAGCTGGTCCTGCAGAACCAGAGCTACAGGATCACCACAACTCAGCCAACAGTCGGATATCTGAGTCTCGGCAATGGTCCAGTGTTGACGTTCTGTCAGAAACCAGAGACTTTGAACCGGAACAATGACTGTTTGCAGTGACTCTGTTTGCTGAGGGAGCAAATCAGAGAGAGATGGTTCCAGTGTCTTAGTTCTGAAGGAATCAAGAATGAAGTTGAAGCCTTTTTGAAGAAGGTAGGATTTGTAGATGAAACTGAAGCTTCCAGAGCAGACTCTGGAGAAAGGCACTTTCTGGGAACCCAATGCCAGGTGACCATAGAAGAAGCAAGCGGGTTGGCTTTACAGTTTCCAGTGCCACCGTGAGAGACGGGAAAGAGAGGCAGATGGGGAAACACATGGTTGCTGGGTGGCACCAACAGGGAGGTGTGCAGCGGCCTGGAACTTGAGCTTCAACTCAGCACCAAACACAGTACCCAGTCACATGATCACAGCAGCTCTGGCCGATGACAGCCTGTCCAAGATGAAGAACAGTTCATTTCCTGGATCAAAAAACCTCCATGGTCCATACTGCCCCTGGAGGCCACTTTGGTAGCCATGCTCCTACAATAGCTTGGAACCCTGTTGATGCCCCTGGCCCAAGTTACCACCAAAGGCCAGACAGATGTCCTTGGTCTGGGCTGCTGTCTGAGGTCATGGTGATGTCTGGGCCAGTGTTGCCACACCGAGAGCCATTTCTGGGTTCCTGGTCCTATTGGAGCTGGGGTCTATGTTGATGTCTGTGGCACATGTTACAATGAAAGCCCATGTGGATGCCAGTGATCCCTGCTGCAGCCTGGGGTCTTGATATGAGCAGCCTGCCCTACCTGAGGCCATGTTGAGGTCTGGGCCAGTGCTGTCACTGAGGGCTATGATGGTGTCCCCCTCCATGCAGTGACAGTGGGCCATGTTGATGTCTCTGATTAGTACTGCCACCAGAGACCATGCAGAAGTCTTTGGCGTGTGCTGATATTGAAGACCATGTGGAAGTCTATGATGCATGCTCTCACAGACTGTAAAGGGCAAGGAAGCTTCTTTGCAGTGTTATCGATGCCTGCAGACTTGCAGTTGAGAAAGAGGGATGTAGAAGTCTTCTGTGACAACCCCTACCTCCACCCCACTCTCCCAAAAGTAACAGCCTAGACAGAAAGCCACTGAAGAGAACTCTTTAAAATTGTGTTAAGGATGCTGACATGTAGCTCTCTACAGTTGATGGGTTCGGGGCGGGGTGCAGGTGGGGAAGGTCTCAGTTTTTTTTAAGCAGATGGACACCAAGAGTTTGACCATGCTCCAGGGACTTAAATGAGTCTTGGTTTCTTCTTCTTCTTCTTCTTCTTCTTCTTCTTCTTCTTCTTCTTCTTCTTCTTCTTCTTCTTCTTCTTCTTCTTCTTCTTCTTCTTCTTCTTCTTCCTCCTCCTCCTCCTCCTCCTCCTCTTCTTCTTCTTCATCCTCTTCCTCCTCCTCCTCTTCTCCTCCTCTTCCTTTTCTTCTCCTCCTCCTCTTCCTCCTCCTCCTCCTCCTCCTCCTCCTCCTTCTTCTTTTTTATTTTGCAGGGGAAGGTCACAAGGGTGAGGAGGGGAGATCTGGGAAGTGAATATGCTTGGGGTTCATGATGTGAGATTCTTAAATGATCAATGGCAGTATTATGAAAAGCCAAAAGCATCGGTAATTAAATCTTTACATATCCATAGTTAGGAAGAAAGCAGTAGAACGCCGTGCTTTTACATTTTTTTTTATTTGGGCACTGTGAGAAAGCACAGTTGGGTTTGGAGAGATGACACTGGTTAGGAGTGCTTATTGCTCTGCAGAGGACCCTGGTTCAGTTCCCAGCACCCACATGGCAGCTGCAAGCTCTGTTACAGTTCCAGGGTATCTGACACCCCATCCTCTTCTTGCCCCAACAGGCTTCTGCACACACACACACACACACACACACACACACACACACACACACGAAGAAAGGAAGGAAGGAAGGAAGGAAGGAAGGAAGGAAGGAAGAAAGAAAGAAAGAAAGAAAGAAAGAAAGAATGAAAGGTAATTTTTAAGTGTGATTGTTGGCTATGAGATAAGAAAACCAGTTCTGCTATATGAGAAACCACAATGCACATCTTTTAACAAAATGGTCCCCTCTTGTTCACCTATAAGACCTTTAGCTGTAAGCTCTGAACTGGGAAATGTAATACTGTTTAGTCTACAGGCCAACTAAAAGACTGAAGGTAGTGTGGCTAAGGTGCAGAAACTGCCATTTTTGACTAAAGGGTCCTCAATAGACACGATTTTTGATTGACTCAGAAGTAGTTAACTAACTCTGCTGAGCACCAGTCAGTGGTTGTGGACGGATGTGTATACCTAGGCTACTTCCTGTGCCATAGTAACTCCCCATGGAGTTTGTGCCAGCCAGAAGTAATCGGCCAACCCAGTGGGGATGTTAAACATAACACTGACATATTGGTAGCTGAGCCAGTCTGGGTAGACAGGAAGCCCATGTCGCTCCTGGTGAAAGTGGTTAAATAGCATGCGTGAGCATGCGCAGTGTGGACCTTAGCCTATGGAGCTGCACGACGGGGCTTCTCCATATACAACTTTGAATATGGCAGAAGATTAGCCAAACACAGAAAAGAACTTATCTTCTACGATGACAGCAATCCACCGGCTTTACCCGGAAAACTTGACGCATATTACTCTGACGTCAGAGATTCGGACCGTCCTCATCTTTCTCTGGGTTGTCTCAGGAAGACACCCGGAACCAAGTTCCTGACTCAGGCAAGATTCCACTGAGCACAGGAGCTTCGTGGAAGAGCAGGCAGCTCAGCTCCTGGGTAGGAAGATGTCCAGAACACACCTCAGATATGGCAAATGTGTTCCGCTGTTACCTGAGCTCTGACCACGGAACTCTGGACTGTGGAAGCTCTGGACTGTGGAACTACACACACATAGCAACTGCTGTGGCAAAAGACATGGGAGAGCCTGGCCATTCCACGTTTTAAAAATGTTCTTTCCATTGAAAAGTTATAACCTCCTCCCTCTCTATACCCCAATTTCCAAATAAAATAAAACTTCATTATTGTTTCCATTAAAAAATAAATAAATAAAAAATAAGGACTTACTGAGTCTCCCTGGAACTGGGCTTTAACCGCTGCGTGAGCTTTCAGGTTCCCCCTCTGCTACGCTCAATGTGGATTGTTTTTTAAAAATTACAATTTGATGTCCTTTTTAGTAGATATTTTAATCTATTTATGCAACACTGGGCCTCTGGCAAGTAGGCAAGCATTCTACCACTCAGCTACACACATACACATACACACACACACACCACATACACACCACACACACACACACACACACACACACACACACACCCCTATTTGAAATCCTTTCTAATCAAGTTATGGTATTTTTTGCCTGCAATCAAAAGAATATAATGAGGTGGAAAGCAATTTTAAAAGATGCCTGAAGTCAACCTTGAGTCTCCACATGCAGGCAATTGCACACATGAGAGCCCAGCACACACGTATACACATTCATACTCTCTCTCTCTCTCTCTCTCTCTCTCTCTCTCTCTCTCTCTCACACACACACACACACACACACACACACATGCAGGAACACACACACACACAAAATAATACAGTGATGTCTGAAGTCACATGCTGGCATTAGTAGGACTGTTTCTTTTCTTTTTTCAATTAACATTTTTAACTAGCATATAATAGAATGGGTTCTGTTATAATATTTTACACTGGTTATGATATGCATCACTGTACTTTGTTCTTTAAAAACATCATTTTAAAAGATTTTGTGGGTTTGGGTGTTTGGCTACATGTAGGCATGTACAACACATGTGTGTTTGGTGCATGGGGAGGCCAGAATAGAACATCTGATCCCATGGAACTGGTGGAAAGCCACTGTATGGGGTGCTGGGAACTTAACCCAGGTCCTCTGGAAGGGCAGCAAGTGTTCTTAACTGTGGAGCCACCTCTCCAGCCCCCGGCACTTCATTCTTCTTTTCGCCTCTGAACAGCCTTGCCCCCTCCCTTGCTTTCCCTCTGGCTGACCATCAACATTCTATATCATACCATATCATATATCATATATCATATATCATATATCATATATCATATATCATATATCGTATATCGTATATCGTATATCATATATCGTATATCATATATCGTATATCGTATATCGTATATCATATATCATATATCATATATCATATATCATATATCATATATCAATCATATATCAATCATATATCAATCATATATCAATCATATATCAATCATATATCACATATCACATATCACATATCACATATCACATATCACATATCATATCATGGGAAGATAATACCACACCACACCACACATACACACAGTTAAATTTAGATTCTGTATATGAGAGAAACAGCTATTGTAATTGTTATTTTTAATCATCTAAATTCTTAGAAAACATAGTCACAATAGTCAGTGTTAAAGTCAATGTTGTAAGTTAAACAAATACTGTCCCCATACAGATATGCAGAACTACAGTTCACAGTCACAGGCAGATCGCCAATGGCTGCTCCTGCAGTACGCTTATGTTGCCCATCTAGAGACGTTACCGGGGACGATGCAAATGGACGAGTGCCTCAACATGCACAGATTTGGGATTGACTTGACTGCAGCGAGAACAGAATGAAGAGAGGACAGACACGCAGAAACCTACAGAAATGCTGGAATCTGGTGGGCTATGCGCTGTGACAGAGATGCAGCAACACTGACCAGAAACGCAATGTGTTTATTTCACACATCTGAATGGAGGGGGCAGATTTGCTGTGTCTGGCTGAGCCAGGAGGGCAGGTTTAGCTCCTCTCCGGAGAGATTGTCAGCCTCTGGTTGCAGTCATCTGGTGGGAGAAGCTGTGGTTGGTAGTTTCTGCACACACCGTCAGAATCTGCTCGGGCACCACAGAAAGGCTTTATTATTTTCTGAGTCTGGCTCTGGAAAAGCGTTGTCACTTCTCTGAGTCAGAAGCACTCAGGTCCTTGACATGGCCGAGCTCATATCAACAATATACACTCACACAGATGAGCCCTCACAGATGAGCCACAGGTACACACGAGGCTACGGAAGCCATTTGCACTAAAAATAGTGTTGTATTCAGGCCCCACTTGGGAGCCACTACATAAGTTTTGTTCTTTCCCCAACCTTCCATTCCAGCCCCCAAATCCCAGGCTCCTGGCAGTTAGATGCTCGGCACCATGGTTTGGATAAAGAATGTGTCTCTTGCCTTGGGCATCTGAACACCTGGTTCTCAGTTGTGTTCTTTGGGAAGTTTTCGAGGTACAGGTTCGCTGGAAGGGCATCACTGTGGGTGGGTAGCCTTTGAGATTAGAAGCCTGGAGCCACTCCCAGGTCACCCTCACTGCTTTTGCTCCTAGCTGAGGATGTTTGCCCCCAGCGCCCTGTTCCTGCTGTGCCTGTCATCATGCATTCCTCTTCCCCTGGAACTGTGAGCCCAAATAAACTCTTCCCTCTATAGGATGTTTTTGCCAATGGCATTTGATCACTGTATCAGAAAACTAACAACCCCAGAGTAATTGCAAGCCATCAGAGACTGGTCCAATAAAGAGCAGTCATGGATTAGAGGGACTGGGGAAGGGAAATTAGAACCCTCCTTAAGGCTGGTTCAGGCTGGCCTCCCTTCCCTCAGATAGCTTCTCCCACAGGAAGAGACACTCACATGTTCTGACATTGTTCTTTCCCTCCATCTTTCTCAAAAATTTTTGGATAGTCAGATGTTCAGACCAAGAAATTCCAAGTATCGACTGATTGTTTAAATGTGGTGCATATCCATGTGGTGTGTGTGTGTGTGTGTGTGTCCGTCCCTTGAACATCACATTGGGTCCTGATCTGGGTCCCCACACATGCTGAGCACATGCTACAGTCCTGAGCCACACCCCCAGTCCCGATGGAATCTTAAGAATCTAGGGGTTGTTTATATTTGGCAGAACATTCTTGGAAAGTTACCAGGGAAAGAAACCATAGCAGCCTCTCATGCTGAACAGCGATGGCTGAAGGAATCGGGAATGGATCTAAATGGAAGGGAAATGAGTTGAGTCGTGTGTTGATCACGTCCAGTCTGAGAGAGTCTTCACAGACGAGATTCTTGAAGGATCCTGGGATGCTATCACACGAGATTTAGAGCAGGACTTGAAACCAGTCACTGCAAGCCTTAGTATACAAGGAGGTAACCTTGTGAAGACAGAGGAGACCAGCTGCACACCAAGCAACAATGATTGTCAGTACCTAGAAGAGGCAGAAAGCATCTCCCCTCACAACCCTTGAAGGAAAGCTCCTTTACCGGTCTAACCTCCAGACCATTTAAGAAACAGGCCATTTCAGACACTTTGTTATGGTGAAGTAGGAAAGTCATAGAGGGGAGTTGAATTCCCACTCAGATGTGGAGGAGGGCTTAAGAAAGAGGCAAAGCCAAAGGCCGTTAGTCACACTGACCTCTGCAGACCCCACTAATGCCTGCCTCACTCCCCAAGACCACAAGTTAAACACTTCCAAGACAGGAAAGTCTCCACGTTCCAATACGACTGATTTTAACTTTGCAGTTTTTCTAACCCCAAATCAATCCTTAGAGATCCCCCTGATGACTGCTTGTCCCTCCCAATGTACATATCAAATCTCACACAAGAAGAGACCTCCTGTGTTCTTTCTCTCCTCCCTTCATCCCTTCCCTTCATCTCTCTCACCACAAGTTTCCTTCCCGTGAGCATCCAAACTCCTCACCCCTTGGACACGCCCATTTCTTTCCTTTTTTTTTTCTTTTCCCACTTTTCATGTGTATGCATATGCACGTTTGCACGTGTTTGAGTACCCACATGTTTGTGTACACGAGTGCACATGTGCGTACATACCTATGGAGGACATTAGAAGCCATCCTCAAATGCTCTCTCGCCTTACTCAGTGACATAAGCGCTTTAATCAAACCCAAAACTTTCTGACGTGGCTAGTCTCCTAACTAGCTAGCTCTGGAGATCTCGCCCCTCCTGAGGCTGGAATTGAAGGTAGCCACCAGGAATTAGGTTCTGGTAACCCAAACTCCAGTCCCTAGGCTTGCTTGGTGTGTGCTTGATAACTAAGCCATCCCTAGCCTGTGTTCATTCTACTCCAGGCATGGCTTGACCTCCATGGGGTGAGAAGGGGTGGGGGCGGGGTTTGAGCCATTCCACTTCCCCTGAGACTCACGGTGGCCTGCATGTATATGAGCAGAGTGCCCTGAGGGTTCTGCACTAGTAACTTTTCCTATTGCTTCCCCGAAATTCTCACACCAAATCACCTTAAAGAAGGAAAGGTTGGTTCTGACTCGTACTTCAACGGTGTTGTCCATTAGGAAGGGAGGCAAGGTGGCAGGAGCTTGAGGCGGACGGTCACATGCAGCCAGGGAGCAGAGGTGATGGGTCCCTGCCCAGCTTGCTCTCTCCTTCTTTAGTCCCCACCCACCCCCACCCATGGAATGCCTCTCTCACCAAGGCTGCATCTTTCTGCCTCCATCAACCATCCAGAAAACACTTCACAGACTTACACAGAGATTGGTCTTCCAGGTGATTCTAGAGCCCAGGATGCTGACGATCAGGATTAACCAGCATGGAATCCATCCAGTTCCCAGAGGCAGCTAGCTTAGCAATCGTGGGACTCTGCCATTTAGGCAGAAGACAGCCTAGAGTGGAATCCCCCAGGGTAGGCAGGGAGAGTGAAAGGACCAGACCAGGGTTCCAGGGCTCCATGACAACTTGGGACTAGAAGGGTATTGTTTTATGCTCACCAAAGGAGAAGAGAGACCCCCTAATTCCCCTAGAAGGGGAATAAAAATTTAATTGAAATAAGTCTGAAATCATTTATACAGTTTGGAATCTTCTCAAACAGGTGCTTGGATAGAGAAAATATAATAGTGTTGATGCTAAGCCCCGTCTTAACCAAGACCAGACTCTGTAATTGCCAGAGAGTCTTTCCCCCTAACCCTGTATGTGTCCTTAAACAGGGAAAAGTAAGTCCTTGGCGATGGGCACCAATAGTCACCTGGCATTCATCCACAGTGAGCTCTCCAGTGAGGCTTCTGTTCACTCATGGTGTTTCCTACCGAGTTGTGTTTTGTTTGGTGCAGGCCGGATTAGAGGGTAGTGGAGATCCTTGTTGGCTCAGCTCTTCGGTCTCCGTTTGCCTGCTGTTTGTGGCGACTGTCCTTGCCAATGGCTTTTATACAGTTTGGGGGGGGGGCAGGGGAATGGATTATAAACGCAGTGGCAGGGAGCCATGGGATGAGCTATGCTGGATCCTGTCGGTCCGTTTCAACAGTGGTGTTGATTCCTGTCTTCATCGCCGCGTCCGCTTACCAAGTGGAATCTAGTTCTGATTCCCTCCGGCGCCTGACCTGGGGATGCAGAGAGACAAAGACAGAGACATAGCTCTCATCAATCCATGTGGAAATAAAAAAAGATCAGGCTGCCCAGGCCCTGAGGACCCTAGGAAAATGACAGAAATAAGCGTCGTTTTGTGCATCTGGTTTTCTAGAGGTGGGGGGTGCGGGTGGAGATAAAGCCTTAAGTCTTTAATAAGGCTAGAAATTAAACTGGGATTAACAGCAAGATGAAGCATCTCCAAGAAACTGCACAAGGACACACCTGCTTGGGGCTTTTTGGCCTGGTTTCCAGAACATTCTCTATTATTTTAACTCCAGCTTTTCCCTGGTTGAAAAATTAGTCATTGCCCATCGGTTCCAGGTTCACAGCCCGTTCTGCAGATGGGCTCCGCTTGCTTCCAGGGGGTGCCGCTTCAAAAGCCGCCATTCTGGGCTGGTTCCAGTTTCTGCAGTTTCACCAGCCTTGACCTGTTAACTGAGGAGGCTTCTCACAGAAGGTGAGCGAGGACCCACACAAGCCCTGGGCTGGTGGGAGAGGTGCAAAGCGGAAGGGTGAACACTGTGCTTCGATTTTCTCAAAGTTTCTGAAGCCGGAAGTCCAAGAGCAGGGTCCAAGTGAGGTGGATTTCATTCTGAGACCTCTTGGTTACATACGCTACCTTTTCACTGGAGGGACAGCGGGCAGGAGAAGGGAGGGGGAGGGAGAGAGGGAGGGAGGGAGCGGGTACACAAGAGAGGCTGAATTTACATCTCTTCTCTCAAGGGTGCTGAGAAGGTTGTTACCAGGACTGTCTGTACTCTGTGGCCTCATTTTAACCTGAACTCTTGCTTCTCCAAGCACTAGAGGCCGCAGCTTCTCTGTAAGGAATTCTTACTCAAACATCTAGTTCACAGCAGGCAGTGAGTTGGAGTAGGACTTAAAAGCAAGTTTAGGTCCATCATAGAAAAGCAAACATTCTGGCTACATCTAGTGCCTAGCTGATAAAACCGAGGCACTGCCAGACCGGGTGGCCTATCTCTGCAATCCCATTAATTGGGAAACTGAAGCAGGAGGCTGAAGACCAGCCTGGATTACACAGCAAGACCTTGGCTCAAAAAAAAAAAAAAAAAAAAAAAAAAAAAAAAAAAAAAACAGAAACGACAATCCCCAAACCCAGCACCTGATGAAACACATAAATATCATATCGTAGATCGTGTATTATTTTTTATATTTGGCATGGTTTTATTTTATAATAGAGATAACACTAAAAACATAGACTTGCTATCATCTATCAAGAGTAGGCAAATAAATAAATAAATAAATAAATAAATAAATAAATAAATAAATAAATAAATAAGAAATAGTAAGCCTGGGCCAGAAAGATGGCTCAGCGGGTAAAGGTGCTTACAAGCCTGAGGTCCCCTTCCCCTGGGAGCCACGTGGTGGAGGAAGAGAACTGACCCCTGCAAGTTGTCATCTGACCTTCACGTGTGCGCTGTGATCTGTGGATAAAAAATAAAAGAAAGAAATAAGCAACAACAAAGAAAGAACAGGAGACGCGGGAGAAGGGGGATTAGCCTCTTCCTTACTGGTTGTCTAATGTGGAGTCAGTCTTGAAGCCAACAGCAAACATGAGCTCTGACAGGATGTGCTTGTGTGTGCGTATGTGTGTGTGTGTGTGTGCGCGCACGAACGCACATATATACATATATAATATATGATATATATCATACACTATATTATATGTCATATATAGATATATACATATATCTATGATCGTAACAAAAGTAATCAATGATAAAGAGGCTATCTGAGAATGGGGGGACATGGTTAAAGTCTAAGGAAGGACAGCTGGGAGGGGCTGGAAGGAGGAACACACACATACACACAATCTGTAAAACAAATGAAAATTATCGATTGTGATAAAATCCAATGGGCAATGTCTTTCTCATTGTTGTTGATACCTGTTATGATTTTATTTTCTTTTTCTGTCTTCTTTCTTGTTTGTTTGTTTGTAGGAGAAAGGATCTTAGCACTGGAGCAGCCTCGAATGGCCTGGAACTCTCTATGTAGACCAGGCTGTCCAGGCCAACCTTGAATTTGTAGAGATCTCCTGACTGGGATTAAGGGCCTGTACCACCTTACACAGCTTTATTCTGATTCTCTGAGCAGTCTTTTCCTGATCTCAATAAAGAAAACATTCTCCTTTGTGTTCAGCACTCAAATTCAAATCGACTTATGTGTGTTTCGAGTAGATGTCCAGGTTACCTTTTTCTATACTGATATCCAGTTTTGTTTTGTTTTTTTTCGGAGCTGGGGACCGAACCCAGGTCCTTGCGCTTGCTAGGCAAGCGCTCTACCACTGAGCTAAATCCCCAACCCAGATATCCAGTTTTTTACATCACTTTCTTGACACTCACTAACATATGAATTATTTTTCTTTCTAAGTTAGATCGATTTTGCATTTTTGTCACAAGTCGATCTCTGTGTTGTTCAGTATATTACATAGTTCTATTTTAATCTTCATTCCTATTTTATTTGTAAATAAATAGTAAGCACCTATGTATGTATGTGGAATTGGGCATCAGATCATCAGACCCCCTGGAATGCGAGTTAAAGACCACTGTGAACTTTCTGACATGACTCAGCAACCCACACTCAGATTCTCTGCAATAACAGCAGGTGACCTCAAACACCTTAATCAGTTTTTGATAAGTCTTTTTAAATTTTAAAAGAGACCTTTTTCATGCGATATATTCTGATTATGGTCACCCCTCTACCCAGATTCTCTCAGCTCCTCCCCACCTGTTTTCCCATCTGGATCCATACCCGTTCTGTCTCTCAAAACAAACAGGTATCAGTGTAATAATAATAATAATAATAATAATAATAATAATAATAAACAAAAGCAAGTTGGAATAGGACAAAACAAAACAAGGAACACATATTTGAACACAGAGAACACATTTGAACACACAGGAATTCCATAAACACACAAACCCTGAAGCTATAATGTAGATTATCTGTGAGGTTAAAAAACAAAATCAAAATCAAAAAAATATTCCTGATGTGACATTATGAGAAAAAGAACCTTTAAAGATGCCGTTGAGCTCAATGCATTATGGAGCCCAGAACTCACAGTGGACTGGGCCCTCCCCTGTTGATCACTAACTGAGAAAATGCCTTAAGCTGGGTCTCATGGAGGCATTTCCTCAGCTGAAGCTCCTTCCTCTCTGATAATCATAACGTGTGTCAAGTTGACAACAAACAGCCCATATATCGGTTCATCATCCATTTTTGCAAAACGTCCTGTCAGGATTGGACATGAAATGGTACTGAACCTACAAACCAATGTGAGGAAAGTTGAAATCTTAATGTTCTCAGCTTTCCAGTGCATGAGCACAGTGTGTCTTCTCGTTCATTTAAGACATTTTTTTTTAAAGATTTACTTTATTCATTATATATAAGCATATCGTGGCTGTCTTCAGAGGGCATCAGATCCCATTACAGGTGGTTGTGAGTCACCATGTGGTTGCTGGGATTTGAACTCAGGACCTCTGGAAGAGCAGTCAGTGCTCTTAACCACTGAGCCACCTCTCCAGCCCTTAAGACATATTTTTAATGAATCTAATGGTAGTTTTAACATGTTGGCGTCAGCCAACTTGATTTAAATAATTCCTCATTAAGACTCTTCCCAGAGGATTCTAGATTGTGGCGAGTCGACATTTAAAACTAACCAGCACACCAGACTGAAACCAAGTTTTTCTACTGATGTAACAGATCATATGATCTGCAAGTAAATCAAACAAGATCTCTGCAAACTACCGAGGAGGGGCTTGCATCCCACTTGATGAGCACTGTGGTACATACACAGTCACCAATCACAGCAGCCCCGTGTGGCGGGAAAGCTGGCAGACAGCGTGCAGACGAAAAGATGCAGGTGGAGAACCGGAAGTTGGCTGTGGTGCCGGGGCCTGGGCATTTACTTGAGTAGACTGGGTTAGGCATTTCCCCCTACCTCTCACAGAAACATCCAGTCAGATAGTCTCTGAGGTACTGTGACACAGCAAGAAGGAGTCGTAAGGCTGGTGGAAGACAGACTACGTCTGGCTGTTGACAAGTGGAGCTCTGAAGCAAAAGCCACGGGTGTGGGCTGGTGGAGACAAGCTCTGCAGAGAGGAAACTGCAAGACCCGCAGAAGGGCTGAGACGGCAAGAAGTGGGACAGGGGCTGGGGAAACCAGCAGCTGATGAAAGTGGTCAGTAGGGAAGTCATTGGGGGGTGTCGGGGGAGGGGTGAGGGCTGCAAGGCATCCCACACCCAGCCCAGCCCTGTTACTTCTAAGACAGGAAGGGAAAGAAGAGACACAAGAAGGCAAAAGGCCAAACTGCAGAATGGCTGTGAAGAACCCTCGATGTCTTAGGTAAGGTTTTGGCATTTTGTGGTTAATGTGGAGGGATTCGTGGTTTAGCCAGAGGAATGAGAAGTGGAACATAATCATATTTGCATCCCACAGATGGGACAGATACTTCGGTGGCATGGATGACAGTTGTGGCTGACATACTAAGAGAGGGGTGGAAGACAGCTAGATGGTCAGAAGACAAAGTAGGAGGACAGACCAGGCAAACGGAGATATAGGGTTGCCTCTGTTTCTTTTTCCATTCCTAGGCTTGAACACCCTGACAAAAGCAACATGAGGGAGAAAGTGCTTGCTTTAACTCACAGGTACCGTCCATCATAGCTGGGGCATTAAAGGTGAAGGAACTGGAGCAGAGGTCACGTCTTACCCACGAGTAGCAGCAGTGCACTCTTGGCTCGATTTCTTTACATCATACAGTTCCCCTCCCTGGGAACCGTCCTGCTCACAGTTGAAAACAGGTCTTCCCACATCAACGAACACACTTAAGGCAGCAAAGACAATCCCTCACACTCCCGGAGGCCGATCTTAACCAGAATAATCCCCACAGGTTTGCCCAGATGCCTGTCTGCCCAGTGATTCTCTCACATTGACTGTTCATTAGACATCACATATGATATAGACAGGTGGTTATGAATAACAGGGGGCTGTAAATCAAATGATAGCTTAGTTGGATAGATTATAGATAACAAATTGATAGCTCACAGTGAAGATGGTGCCAGAGAGCCATACAGAAGGACCCACGAGACAAGGATAAGATGGGAGGCGATGGGAGTTTTCCTGCTACTCTACAGATAGATACCTTCGGGCAGTTAGTCCTTGCCGACCCCACACAGTGACCACAGGCTGGAGGAAAGGCATCCCTGACACCTTTCCAAGACTCAAGCCTCCGTCCTAGTCCTGCCCTATTGCTGACATCCCTTCCTGGAAACAAGAGGGCTTTCTTTCCTGAAGTCTAGTCTCAGTCTCCCCTGGTCCCCTCATTGTGACTGCCTGAGAGATGGCTAGGAGGGGACAAATCCCACAGGAAAGTGCCACCTTGTCCATAAAGGCAGTGGCTGGAAAAGCTAAGCCCTTGCTTCCAACTCCAAGCCACCAGGGAGAAAGGATCGAGGTTAAGGTGGGGACTTGGGCATCTCGGTAGCCAAGCGTCTGCCCCACCTTCCTCCTGCTCTCGTGGCTACTTCTCACTGACTAGCAGTCCACAGGCTCTTGGCAAAAACAAAACGGGTAACACAGCCACCACTGGGGTGGGGGAGATTAAAGCCTGAACAGAGCCACACCTCAGATCGACCGCTTCCTACAAGAGGTGCAGTGCTGAGTGGCCAGGGCGCCCCATGGATGACTCACAGAAGAGGTGAAGGTTGCATGCAGGCAGAGACAAGTTTTATGCTGCCCCTCAAATCAGACTCCAATCCTCCCTTCTTGCCCTCCATTTCCCTTTTGTATCAAGAGACCTGGGCTAAGTTCCTAGGTCTCTGCGCTAAGTAACACGCATGCACGACTCTGGGTGCTAACTGCATGAATTCCCCTACCAGCACCGCTTCCCAACCTGACAGTTCCGCTGCAGTCATTCACGCTGTGCAATCAGCTGTTAAACCATCCCACATGCTCATTTAAACTCGAATTGCTGCCCAATAACACATTAGACTGCCGCATTTACAAATCTATGCCAGGTATTTAGAAATTTAGACGATACAGAACGCACCGTGGAAGCCTCACTGGGGGCCGGTTTAAATTACTTAAGCCTATTTAAGTCAGTCAGCGATTCTTTACACATACTCCTGTTCTCCTGTCTATCCTCCATCAAAACTAATATACGTGCGTGGTTTTTTCCACTCTATTAAACCAATAATCTTCAGGATAGTTCTAAATCGGCAGTTGTCTCAATATGGGTCTTTTTTTTTTTAACTAATCCCTGCTGAATTAATTCTTGCTTCCTTTTGAGACAGATGCAGATAAATGGGGAGTAGGGGGCCCTCTCTGCAGTTTCCATGATAAATAGTAACTTCTAACCAATGATTTGTACATAGCAGGAAGGAAGGAAAAAAATGTTTTCTTTGAATGAGGGTAAGACCTAAGAGATGTACATGGTGCAATCACGTGCCACCTGTCATGGCTAGCTTTAACTGTCACCATGACACAGCCTAGAGTCATCTGAGAAGGGAGTCTCAACTGAGGCGTGTCCAGGATCAGATGGGCTTGTGGGCATATCTGTCGACAATAGTCTTGATTGTTAATTGATGAAGGAGGGACCATGTGGGAGGAGTCATCCTCTGGTCATCACCACCCCCTGCTCTCCCCTACCCCCTCAAACATGCTATGTAAAAAGACTAGCTAAGCACGAGCCTGTGAGGGAGCCAGAAAACAGTGTCCTCCGTGATTTCCACGCATGTTTTTCCTTGAGTTTTGACACTGACTTCCTTCAATGGTTGACTGTGATCTGGAGGTGTCAGTCAGCCAGACAGCCCTTTCCTCCTGGAGGTTGCTTTGGGTCAGGGAGTTTTATCTCTTTGATTGATTGATTTTGGAACTGAGGAGTAAACCCAGGGCTTTGCACCTGCTAGGCAAGCCCTCTACCACTGAGCTAAATCCCCAACCCCAGGGCCTAGGATGTTATCAGTCTATTTCCAGGATTCTGATAATGGGACTGCTGGTCTGGGTACCACATTGGATAGCAAGGTTCTAGATGCCAGGAGTATCCAACTGAGGTGGTTTGAGTGAGAGTGGCCCCCACAGGCTCACATGTTCGAATGTTTGGTTCCCAGTTGGTGGAACTGCTTGGGAAGGATTAGGAGGTGTGGCCTTGATGGAGGAGGTGTGTCACTGCGGATGGGCTTCGAGGTTTCAAAAAGCCCACGCCAACCTCAGGTAACTCTCTGTGTGTCCTTCCCTGAGCATGGGGTTTGGAGGGCAGTAGTGGATGTCCTTCAGTGTCAGAAGCTGTTGGTGGCCTCGTCCCCCAGAGCTGCTTCTCATTGTTTTCCTGCCAGACACGATCTTGACTTTGCTTTTGTTGATCCTGGTCACCTAGGTGTTTCAGCAAAGGCTGGGACCCTTGGGCGTGTGCCACCAGGAACTCTGGTGCTTCTGTGCTGTTCTGTGTTCCTTGCCAGTGACTGGTTCCAGAATAGTTGATGGATGGCTCCTAGGCAGCTCAATTCTATAGGCAATAGGACAGGAAGGCACTGGCTGAGGGGCTTCGAGGAGGAGTCCCCTGCTCATGAAAAGAAACACCAGGGAGGAGGCAAGGGGTGGCTCAGTGGGTAAAGACCTTGTCCTACGAGCATGAGGAACTGAGTTCAATCCCCAACACACACATAAAGAGCCAGACATAGTGACATACTCATGTAACCCTGGTGCTGGGAGGCAGGAACAAAAGGATCTCTGGAGCTGACAGGCCAGCCAGTCTAGTCAAGTAGGTAAGTCATGGCTGGGTCAGTGAGAGACCTGATCTCGGAATGTGGAGATGGGCACAGTGGGGTACATCTTTAATCCAAGCACTCAAGAGGCAGAGGCAGGTATGGAACTCTGTGAGTTTGAGGGCAGCCTTGTCTACATAAGCAAATTCCAGGCTAGCCTGGGTTACAAAACAAACTGGGAACTCAGACAGAGGTTAATCTCTGGCCTCCTTGTGTGCCCATACATACATGACTATGCATCGTGGTGGGGTTGGGGTACGTAGGTGTCTGTCTGCCTACAACATCATCTGTTTGGATGAGACACAGGAATGAGAACTGCCACCCTGACAGCAGACAGAAGATTAATGTGGCTCAGGAAGACAGTGGAGACAAAGAAACACAAGTGGCAAAGTAAAAAGACCAAGCACCCTACCTCCCCATCTCTTCAAGAAGAAAGTGCCCTGTGGGTTAAATGGGCTGGGTGGGAATCGCAAATCACCACCTTAACACATGGTGTGCTTCACAGGTACTCTGAGATTCACTAACTTGCATTCAAGTGCACGGGCTTAGGGGACTCTCTGGGCAGTGTGCCCATGGTCCTCCTGTGAACCACCTCCTGTACAAACAGGTATTTTCCAGCTGGAAAGGTTTCAGGACATGTGTGGTTGTCGTCCATTGGTTTGCTTTATCGAAGGTTTTAGGGCAAAATTTTCTAGGAAATATTTACCAAACCAACTCAAAAACTTCCATTTCGTTTTACCTTTTATAAACGCCTTACCAGAGTGGCATTGAGGGGCAGGCGATGAGATTGGGCTGGTGCTCTTCCTGAACAGTGACCATGCAGCAGAAGTCACAGGTCTGCCTCACAGGCGCTGTTGCTGCGATACAGTTCCTACAAGCTTTTCCTTTACAATGTGATGCTTTGATTTGAGAAGTTCATATGCCCAAGTGTGCAATATATTTTGACCATATACCTCCCGACCCTCCAACTCCTCCTAGGTTCCCAAGGAGTTCGATTTGTACTGCTTATATATTCTTGGATGTGAGACCACACCCTGGAGCAATGTCTACCCACCAGGGACCATACCCTTAAAGATGACTTCCTCCCAGGAGCCATCAGCTGCCAATAGCTCCCCAGTTAGGGGCGGGGTCTCACAAGCTCCTCCCCTCCTCCGTGCTGGACCATTGACTGGCTGGATCTAGTATGGACATCCACCACAACTGTGAGTTCCCGAGTGCAGCCGCCCAGTCGTGTCCAAAAGCCACTGTTCCCACTCCAGGCTTCCTCAACCTCTGGCCCAAACAGTCTTTCCGTCCTTGTGATGGTCTCTGAGCTGTGAAGGAGAAGGTGTGATAGAAGTGTCCCATTTGTCACTGGCCACTCCCCCAACTCTTACACTGCACTTTGACCACTTTCCACCCTGAAGAAACAGGGGCACAGAAAGTCTGAGTTGCTTGCCCAAAGTCACGCTGTTTATGTCACAGACCACTCAACTTAAAACCTGAGCAGTTGGCGCCTACCATTTGTGCTCTACGGTTACACTGTGGTTAGACACACTGTAGTATCCCCAGCGGAAGAACGCAGTGCAGCCTCTACCGGATGGTCAGGAAAGAGTTCAGGAAGTAGTCAAGTTGGCTCAGGACTCAGCCCGTGGTACCGGTCTACTATCAGCCCATCAGTGCATGCTAGTGAATAGTCCAAACGTTTCTCACAGCCCAGAGGCTCTACTTCTGCCCTCTGTTCCACCCCTGCGCCCTGCCCCCACCCCGGGAGCTGGACGCCCCTGCTTCTCTGGCCTCTCCATCCCATCACACCTTTGCAGCTCTTCGCCTCTCCTGTCCTTTAGCTCTGAGTCAGCATTTTCTCCACCTCCTCAGACAGATGGAACAGACACAGACACCCCTCACTCACCACCTCTTGCTTCTAGATAATTTCTGTTTGTGCTCCAAGCATCTCTTTAGAGGGTCCTGTGCTGTCAGTCTAAATTGCTTTCTCCCCTTGCTGGCCCTCTCTTGTTATTTCCTGGGATCCTACGGGCCCAGTGTGGAGCTTACAACACAACTTTCTTCCACCCACCCACATGGGTACCCAGGATGGGACTCAGGTCATCAGGCTTGGCAGTGAGTGCTTTTATCCACCATCATGCACACACCCGCGGGCACACACAGCCCCATCACCCCCCCACATTTTTTGCACATGTAGGTACACTCGTACAGCCACTCACGCACACATGCATGCACACACGTGCATACCTTGTCGTCCTCCTCCTGCATTTTTGCTCATGCATGCCACATGCATGTACACACACACACACACCCGCACACACATGTGCATGCATAGGCACATCGTCCCCCCACATCTTTGCTGTGACATTTATCAGAATTTATCGCTTTATGTGGTTATGTGCTTGGCCTCTGTCCTCCCCACGGACAGGGTCAGCTCCGTATGTGTGGAACCGTGGCTGCTGTCGCCACCGTATCTGCAATGACAGGTGCATCATAGCAATAGTGAAATAGTCACAGGAAGGAAGAAGGAAGGGAAAAAAGAAGCTGAGGGGAAGGAAAGACAGAATGAAGGTGGGGAAGGAAAGCCAGGCAAGGGAGCAAGGAAGTGAGGGAGAAGAAAAGGAAGGGGAGGAGGAAGTGGAGGCACCCATGAGTTTCCAGCCACAGGGAGGTTTTTCTGATAGAAACTTCCTCCCCTGGGCAGCCTGAACGGACAAATGAGACCTTTCTTGGACAGCTTGCTCTTGTGCTGTCTGGCTCCCTCCTCCTCCCAACATTCTTTCTTCTTATTTCTTTCTTCTTTTTAATGTTTATAAAAACCTGATGATTCAATAAAAGCAGTGTTTAAAAATTAAATTATCCTTCAAATCTAAAGTGAAGCATGTGCGCTTTGGATATGGTTTCCATTGCTGGTGCCCTGGGCCAGCCAGATACATACAGTTTCTGTTGCTGGACAGAGGGCCACAGGCGCCCCCAGTCCCCCATGCCTTCACCTTCTCAAACATTTGAATGGACCCCTCAACCCTCTGTGTCCTGACGTGGCCTCACTCACTAAACCACAGAGCTAGACATTCCAATCCTAGAAACACCAGCTAGGCAAGTACATGGATTTTCCTCTTGGGGTTAAGTGCCTATAAAGTCATATTGTGGATTCAAGAGATTCCCACTCAAATGGTTTGTTTGTTTGTAAGTGACTTAAGAAAGAACTGGAAATATCTGTGCAAGTAGTGAACTAATTTACACTGAGAACCAGTAAAGTATGAAAGCGCTGGGGAAACAGCAAAGCTCACTGAACTTGGTGTTTAAGAATAAACACGGTTGGGGCTGGGGTTGGGGCTCTATGACAAAGGCACTTGTTCTGTAAGAATGACTGGACAAGCTTCATTCAGGACCCAGGAGCCCACATAAAAAGGCAGATGGAACCTTGCAAGGTCTGTAATCCCAGCACACCCCTCTAGGAGGATAAGGGGCAGAGACAAGAGAGTCCCCAGCTGGTCTTACACAGAGGTGAAGAGACCCTGCCCCAAATGAGATGGGAAGGGGAGGTACCACACTGAAGGTTGTCCCCAGACCTCCAGGCATGTGCCATGGCCTAGCTGGCACCTCCCCCGCCCATGAACAAGAACACATACACACAGAGACAAAAATGATGAAATAAAATGCTAAACAATCTTTTCAGTCCTCCCCCTCTGACTTTGTAAAATAATGGTAAATCATAATATCATTGCACAGCAAGTCCAGCTGCTTAGGCAATGGGACTGTATTCAATACGGTGTCCTGAGATTTATCCTGGAGAGCATTGCCTTAGGGGCTATAAAACTAAGATGATATCCATTGACAAAATTCTAGTGTTGCAACCTAAGTATGTACTCAAGCTCCCCCAGGTAGACACAGTATTACAGACTAAGTAACGGATGAACCAGGAAATGCCTTGGCTGACCTCCGAACTAATACTATCATCCATTCATAAAATTATGCCGCCTCCTCCCCCTCCTCCCCCTCCTCTCCCTCCTCCCCCTCCTCCTCCCGCTCTTCCTCCTCTTCCTCCTCTTCACTATTCCTCAAATAGTTCTGGAAGTTTCCACTTGGGATCATTTTTGCTGTGGCAGTTTCTGGGCCATTTGTTAAACAAATGTCACATACCCTAATGAAAGTTCGGGCTAAGGGAAACTTAGAGGTCACTGAGCATCTACTCTATGAATAAAGGAGGAAGGTGAGGGTCATATCATTTAGGACACTGGGGAAAGTCACAACGTTTTCAATCACTTAATCACTAAGGAAGCAAGAAAGGGGTTTCCATCAGTTCTACACCCACTCAGTCCAAGTAGATTTATCATTCTTTTTTTTCCCATTGGGTTTCTTCATTTCATCCATCCATCCATCCATGCATCCATCCACCCATCCATCCATCCATGCATTCATGCCACAGCGGCTGACCGAGTGAGTGCCCAGTAAGTGCCAGGTACTGTCATGGAGATGGTGAAGGAAAAACAGACAGAGATTACCACCTTCACAGAGTTTATGCGCCAGGAACTCAGAATAAATAGAATTCCTAATTCTACTTCCCATTTAAGGTTTTTGTTTGTTTAAACAATTCTCAGAAACTGCTTAATTAAAATCAAGGTGCTGAGCAAGTGTCCCAGACACAATTTGATGAGTGTGGCGACTATAAATATAGCTGGGCAGTTGCTTCCACAGAGAAATGGAAGTGTCTGGCACATCCACGATATTTTAAAGACAGAGACTAAGCCCCACGAGAAAGCAGTATCTTAGCACACGGCCCAGATTCAACAGGCTCATCTCCTGAAACAGAGAAGGTGTTAGAAGCAAGACAAGACAGGTTTTCTGGTAGGCGAAGGCTGGACCCTCATGCACTCTACCTGCAAGTGGTTAGCACCCCGCTGTGGGAAATGAAGAATGTCAAAATACAGCAGCTGAGAATCAAGGCGCTCACATCAAAGCTGCGGGGAGAACCCAAGGGTTAAAACAGATCCCCAGAGCACAGGGGAAGCTGCCAGAAAGGAGATTCGGAACCACGTGGAAGACCTCGTGGTTTGATGTCACAGCCTGGCCGCAAATGATCTCCAGCATTTGGAAACACAGGTAGAACAAGAAGTCCACTTCTTATAAAGTTTTGCTCTCATCTTTGTTTCTCTTGTGGTGCCTCTTTTATTCGTTAATAAAATCATGGAAAATGTTCCCTATTGGCTTCCTTCACCTTGCTTCTTTCTGAAGCCAAATTTTATAATTATGACACCAGTAAAAAGAGTTGCTTTAAAGGAGACTGAACCATATAGAAATTTTGGAAGAAAATGTAATACATTTTAAGTCTAGACTAGTAATTTTTTTGCTTTGTCTCATAAAGCATTTCTTTTCTATTGTTGAATATTGCAAAAAGCAAAAAATTTAGATATAGATCAACAGCTTGAATCCCCTTTGAAAATAAATAGCTTGTGAGATGCCTCAGTGGTTCGGACTTACTGCCTGAGCTTGGTCATCAGGACTCACATGAAAGGAGAGAATGAACACCCACATGTTGTGCTGTCTGTCTGTCTGTCTGTCTTACATGCACATTAAGTAAATAGATATAAAAATTACAACAGCATGTATTTTATACTTTGTTTGAAAAATGAAACCTAATTTTAAAGTACCATAAACCTTGTAATTTTTTTAAAATTGAAGAGAGTACATTAACTAGATTTAGAATATTTAGTAGAAAAGAATTAACTATCTCAGTAGTCCCATTAACTATTATATAATATTGGAATATTT
The DNA here is from genome assembly GCF_021556685.1 of Rattus norvegicus. Classification (NCBI taxonomy): domain Eukaryota; kingdom Metazoa; phylum Chordata; class Mammalia; order Rodentia; family Muridae; genus Rattus; species Rattus norvegicus. Next base: position 43,997,574 of record NC_141544.1, on the reverse strand, counting down.
ATGCCCACTCTAGTTAAAAAAAATCTTTCTCATAATCACACATTTTATACTATTTAAGTAGAAGGATATATTTTTAAAAAATAGTATTTTAAAGGCTGGAGAGATGGCTCAGTGGTTAAGAGCACTGACTGCTCTCCCAGGAGTCCTGAGTTCAAATCCCAAAAACCACACAGTGGCTTACAAACAGCTATAGTGTACTTATATATAATACATATTCTTTTTAAAAATAGTATTTTAAAAGGCAGGTATTTTGAAAGATTGTAAGTTTCTTTGTTTCCTTGGTTCAAGCGAAAGACTTGTGTTCCAGCCACATGCATATGGCAGAGCTTTGAGGGAACCTTTTCTTACAAGAGTGCAGGGTAGCCTTATAAATGAGGTGTCGGGGGAGGTGCCATAACCATAGGCTGTCTCCTTTTCCTAATTCATCTTTTTCCCCATACGTAAATACATTTTATTTTGATCAGGTCCACCTCTCCACTACCTCCACACCCCATCCCAGCTTCATGCACACGTTCTTTCCACATATATATGACCAGTGAGTCCTAATAGTATTGCCCACACTCACACATGGGAGGAGGGCTGTCCACTGACACATGGACAACCTATCAAAGTCCCACTCCTGATGAAAACTGACCCCCTCCTTCAGCAGCCTCTCAAGTAGGGCTGGGGCCCTGAGAGGGCCTTCAGCCATTCTGGGATGTCACTCAGTATGGCTTTGTGCAGACCGTGGGCAAGTGGCTGTGTCATGTCCAGAAGATATGTTTCACAGCTGTCCTGAATCTCTGGTTCTTATGATCTTGTCCACCTTCCTTCCATGATGTTCTCTGAGTCTTAGGGAGAAGGGATCTGATATAGCTGTCCCATTTGGGGATGAACCATCTATCTGTGTTTTGACCATGTGTTGACTTCCTCCCATTGTCAACAGAAAGCTTCTCTGGTGAGGCGTGAGCCAGTCTAATCTATGAAGGTAGTTACCGTGTCAGTTAGCAAGATGACAGTAGTAGGCTCTCCCCTTGCGTCTATGACCTCCTAGCCATGGATTCTCCACCAGGCTAATTACAGCAGGCATGAGTTCCTTCCTGTTGAGCATGTCTTTCAGACAACTGTTGGCTATTCCCAAGACATTGGTGCCACGACTGTTATCACTGGGCACTGATACCTTTCTGGGAGAGTTATTAATGTAGCTTTCTGGGTTGACTGTTGGTACCCTTTCTCTCCTGGCAGTAAGACTAGCTCTTATAACACTGTGATAGGTAACCAACAGAGAGAAGGGTTCCAGTTCAATGACACTTTGATTTCTCCAGGTTCTATTACCAGGATGCATCTTCAGTGACAGTGTCTGAATCTCTTCGGTAGTTTAAATGGCCCCTATAGGTGCATGAGTGCTTTGGTTGGAATAGTGTCATTTTCAGTTTGTTTCTCTCGGCATCCTGCTTGTGGATTAAGCTGTGAGCATTCAGCTGCTCCAGTCATCTATCACCACACCTACACTCCACCATCATGAGCTCTAACCCTCTGGAACCTTGTCTTAGTCAGGGCTTCTATTCCTGCACAAACACCATGACCAAGAAGCAAGTCGGAGAGGAAAGGGTTTATTCAGGTTCTACTTGGATGTTGCTGTTCATCGCCAAAGGAAGTCAGGACTGGAACTCAAGCACGTCTGGAAGCAGGAGCTGATGCAGAGGCCATGGAGGGATGTTTCTTACCAGCTTGATTCCCCTGCCTTGCTCAATGGTCTGGGTCCTCCCACCTTGATCACTAATTGTGAAAATGCCTTACAGCTGGATCTCATGGAGGCGTTTCCTCAAGGGAGGCTCCTTTCTCTGTGGTACCCCAGCTTGTCTCAAGTTGACACACAAAACCAGCCAGCACAAACCTTAAGTCTGATTAAATGTCTTCTTTTCATGAGTTACCTTTGCCATAGTGTGGGCAACTAAGTGTACTGGCCATAGTCTGTACTGTGTTAAGGGTGTCTTGGAAGCCCTTCTAATTGTGTGTGCACACGAATGCTTGTGTGTGCGTGTGTTCACATATGTAGGTGTTTCTGTCTGTGGAAGCCAGAAACAAACCTCAGGTGATTTTCCTCAGGAGCATCCACCTTGTTCTTAAGTTGAGGCTCACAGATCAGGCTGGCTGGCTGGCTGGCTGGCTGGCTGGCAAGCCTCCCTCAGGGTTTTGCCTATTTCTGTCTCCCTCGGTGCTAAGACGACAAGCATACTGTCATGTCCAACTCTTCCTTGTGGGAGCTGGGGAGCCAACCCAGGTCCTCATGCTTGTATGGTAAGCACTTTATTGACTAAGTGTAGTGGTTTGAATGAGATGCCCGCCCCCCGCCCCTAGTCTCAGGCATTTGAATGTGGTCAGTTGGCGGAACTGTTTGGGAAGGATTGGAGGGAGGGTTGACTGTAGGTAGGAGACTTAGTCTTTCATCCTGTCGGAAGCTGCTTGACATTCCACATTCTTCATGGATGGAAACTCCAGGGGAGAACTGGGGAAGACCAGTGTGACAGCCAAGGCAGACCCCTGGAAGGGGCCGTGGGGAGGGGCTGCGGGGAAGGAGGGATGATGGTTAAGTGATGCTGATGCAAGGAGGGAGCTGAAGCAGCTTATGGAAGGGGGAGGGGCTGTGACCGTGCAGAATTTCCACAAGATTAGGCAGGCTCTCTGCTTGCCAGTTTGCCCGAGATGGTGTGTCCTCATTATTATTCATGGAATTCTTGGCACAGCAGATCATAGCGGACCACTGGCGCAGTCAACCAGCAAGGTGTTTTGTTTTGTGGCGTGTTTTTGGTTAGCCTAGAACCTGTCAGCAGCAGCAAACATCAAGCTAATTTTCTCAAAAACATGCCAGTCTTTGAAGGTGGGGAATTGTTCCTAGTCCCCTAAGTATCTTAATTGATGGTTGCATTCAGCACTCAGATACAGCACATTTCTCTCTATTTCTTAAAGGGGGGGGGGGGCTGGAGAGATGGCTCTGTGGCTACAAACGCTGGCTGCTCTTTCAGAGACCAGGGTTCTATTCCTAGCACTCACTCACATGGAAACTGGGAATCCATAATTCCGGGTCCAGTGACTCTGGCGCCCTCTTCTGGCACATAAGTGGCAGACAGTTATATCTTCAGGCAAAATACCCATACACATAAGATGAAAATAACCATCGAAAGGGTGAAAAGACACACAATGGGGGCACCTCTCACTGTAACGCGAGTCCCTCGGAAGAGCACACCCCCCTTTGAGATCACCCTCAGCAGAGACCTGCAAGGCGCACAGCCTCAGCAGGTACTGACAACCCGAGGCAGATCCCCAAAGGCACATATGTGTGGGATGAGAAAATCACAGACACACACACACACACACACACACACACATACACACACACACACACACACACACACACATTTTTTTTTAACGTTTGGGAATTCTCAGAAACCAAAAATGAAAGTAACTACTAAGAAGTATAAACAGGAGAGTTAGTCAAACCTAATGTGCAAAATTAAGTATTTGTAAAAAATAGAAAACACGGGGCTATAATTTTAATTTAAAAATGAAAACAGAAGCATTTGCAAGAAGAAATAAAAAAAATAAAATAAAAGGACGTTGTAACACTCCAGAGGCAGGACGGGGAAGCATCTGGGTGCTAATGGCCGCCATGCCTGAGAAAATATTCTCTGCAAAGCTGGTAGACATAGCAAGCAACATCAAGACAATTAACTTCCCAAAGATGTCCATCTCGGTCCCGAGGCACTGCTCAGCGTTTCAAAAATAGCTTCCATCCCTAAGTCAAAATGCACAATAGAGAAACCCCGCCCAACACTTACCAAAGGAAAATGTCTTCTGATTTACCCCAAAGAGTTCTAATGTAAAGGTATAAGACACCCTGGTTCTCAGAGGCCTTCTCTAGCTGATCATTTTAAAGACTTCTAAACTTCAAAGGCTTCACATTGGGTTTACAAGCCCCACCGAATTAAACATGAAGTGCCCAAAGAAGTTTAAAAGACAAAAAGAAGTGGAAAAGGTAAGAAAACCAGGCTGCAGGCAACGAAGTGTCCCGGAACATTTGAGGCTGCTTAAACTGTTCAGAACATCTCAAAATGAAAGCAAGCATGGGGTTAGGCCGTGTTTGATGTTGCAACATTGATTTTCTATCGTGCACTTTGAGTTAACACAGAGATACAACTTAATACCGTAAGCATGGCCTCCCCCTTTAGGGTTGCAAAATCAGAAGAAATACTACACACTGGCTACTTGGTTTGAATTAGCAGCAATGGACAGATAGGATGTTGAGAGACTGAGTTGTTCTGTGACCATTTGCTGCTTAGTTTCCCCCACTTAACAGGATCCATACACTGGCTACGTTTAAAATGAGTGTTCTGTACAGGGAAGGGGAGGGGGAGGGGTTTTTATTGTATAATCTTCAAAGTGTTTAATTTGTATTAAAGCTAAATCCAGGGCCTCTGAAACCTCAGGAACTCTTGATGTGGATTTTGGGACTGGTTCACACACCTTGAGACAAAGACTTATAGTTAAGATATGGAGAAAAAGGCACTGTGTGTGTGTGTGTGTGTGTGTGTGTGTGTGTGTGTGTGTGTGTGTGTGTGTGGCATGAGTGAGTGTGAGATGCCGGGCAAATTTACTCTGAGGCAGGCGGGAATGGGCTTCAGAAAAAAGGACAGAGTGTCTTCCTGAAGAAAGGCCTCTAAGTAAACGCCACTGCCATTCAGAAGATTTGCTCTGACGCTTACCAAGTGGTGCTGGGAGAAAGGAAAATCTGTTGTCAGGTTTGGGGTGTTTATCAGCTCCCCCGTGAGACACTTGACCTAATGCTGTGCTCCCCCCCCCCACCTAATCCGCTGATCTGCATGCTGTGGCCTCCCAAGCCTCAGCCCACAACCGCTGGCAAAATTGCCTGGGACACTTATCCCGACGCATTGATCCCTTGGTATATTGTGCACAACTCACCTACTCCCCCCTTTCCTCCCACCCCCCTCTCGCGACTCCCCCGAAATTTAATTCTGCTCACAAATTGTGAAATAAGTTGTTTGGGCTGGATGTGTGGAGTGAATTGTCTCATTAATGAAACAGTCTGTTCATTATACGGTTGAAGGAGGGAAGACTTAGCGCTCCCATACCCCGGGACCCAGGCAGGTTAACGTTTTTAGACTGACAGTTGACAAAGGCGTGAATAGCTCTCTGCTGTCAAATCAGGCTTACAAACAGCTTGGCATACAAACAGTTACCGCTTGTGTGCATGCGGATTTAGGGTCCCCGGTCTGCTAATGCCCCAGATTTGTAAGTACAAATTGGTTAGTCTTCAAACTGTTTGCGAAAGGAATAAAATGACCAAAAATTAGTTTGTTTTTAGCCTTGTCCCCTCCCCTCCCTGCTCCTGAAAGTGAAACAAGAAGAAAGAAAGAAAAAGAAAAACCCGAAAAGACCAGGGTAAACTGTGTGTAATGGTCTGGTGGGATATGGTTGGGTTTTTTGCTGAAGGCGTTAAATTAAACAGGACTATTGTTTAGCAGGGAAACATTGTGTCTGCCCAGCACCCTGCTCCTCAGAAAGCAGCTGAAAATGAACAGGACTCTTTGGAGATGTGAGAGTTTAGCAGCAGAGCAGAGAGGGGGATCAAAAAACCTCGTCTCTATCCATTTTAATACCTGTTGCTTCCCCACTTTTAAATTGCCTAATTTAGACGCTGTCTAAAGTGCATCATTTAGATTTCTGAAACATTTCATAGGCAAATATGCTTAAATTCAATAAAGTTTATCTTTTAAGAAGTTTGGTGAGCAAATGAACACCAAAGCATCCAGGGATAGCACTCCGATGAAATTTTCTTTCCTTTTCTGTTTTTTTCTTTCCCCTGCATAAGTTTTAGTCTGAATGAGATGAAATAAGTTCTGTGTTAATTTATAGAGAAAACCACCAGGGTGATGATTAAAAGTTCCATTGCCTTCAAGGTTGTTCTAAGTCTCTCACTTAAGAATTCCTTTCTTCCTGGCCACAGGGGTTTGGCCAGGATGGCCACATTCCTTGTCATCCTAGAGTTTCTTCCCACATGTCATTAAGTACATTGCTACATTTTGCACTGCACCCTCAACACAGTCTTTTAAAAACCAGAACTTTGGGGAACTCTGCGAGCAGCAATTGTGAATTAACTCAAATGTCCTTCCAGACATGTCCCTGTCTGTGACTGGCCCTGGCGCTGGCATTTTGCAGCACAGAGAGACCAACAACAGTAACTTACGAATGTGCAAGGCCAAAGGCTATATACGCTATCTGAGTAAAGCAAGGGCCTTGGGCTGTAGGAGAGGGATCTGCGTCCCTCATCCCAAATAGGACCTGGCTTGTTTTTCTTAACGAAGCCATCTGAGCTACAGAATACGGGGCACCTGTAGACTTGTACACAGCCTCAGCCCCAAAAACTTTTTTTTCATAAAGTTATCAATTAGGCTATAACCACAGACTTTCATAGAGTCTTTAAACACGTCTGAAGATTGTAGCCTTCTTTTCTGTTGGGCCAGTTAAGCTGAGGAGAGTTGCACGACTTAATGACCTATTCAACACCGTGGCTCCGAGGGCCAGACCCCGTGGTCCCTGTTTCCCACCTCTCTCCTACTCTCAGAATCCCGCAGCCATCGCCTTTGTCGTGTCATTCCTTTTGTATCAAACCCAAGACTTTTTTTTTCCCCTACTTCATCACAATATCTCAGGCATTTCAATGTCAGAGACGGTAACTTCTGAACTGTGTTCTAAGAAAATACAGACACTTAGTAAAACGGCAAAAAGAGAGAGGCGTTTCCCTACGGGTTTTATAAAGCAGCGAGTGGCTGCCTTGTCAGGGAAAGCTTCCAGAGAATGTAGGTGTCTGCATCTTCCATGGCTGTGGAGACAGACACAAAGGTTGGAAAGGCGTGGCCGAACACCTACGCCTGCGCCTGCGTACTGTCTTGTTCTGAGGAATTGGAGCTGACAACCGGGAGCAGTGCTTAACAGCAAGCAGTATCTGAAACAACTGAAGAAAAGTTCTGAAGTAAAAAAAAAAAAAAAAAAAAAAAAAAAAGCTGCATCAGTAACAGGGACAAGCTTGGTGGGCAAGTCTGCGCAGAAGGAAGTGTCTTTTCACCTGACTTCCAGAATGGCAAAGCCTCCCTTGACCTTAGTTGGTCTCTGAGTTACATGAGCGCCTTCTCTCTGTCCCATCTATAAAATGGGAACCATGGCGTCTCTCGCAATTCTTGTGATGAATAATTAATTGTAACATAGTGCCTGCTCGCTTGTCCAGGAATCAAATACAAATATGCTTTCTTGTTACAAAGGAAGTATTTATGTGTAAACACACACACACACACACACACACACACACACACACACACACACACAGACAGAGACAGATGCATACACACATGTACTCTCCCCTATATCTGAAAGCTCAACCCCAGATTTAACCAACTTTGGACTGAAGATATTCAGAAAATGTCACCAGTACTGAGCACGGACACTCTTTCTTGTCATCTCTATACATCCGTGTCTAATAGTAGCATTAACAGTTACCTAGGCAGGCCTTTGAGTATGCAGGACAATGTCCACAGGTTCTTTGTATATACTGTGCCATTCTGTACAAGCGACCTGAACAGCCACATATCTTGGGATCCCCTTGCAGATGCTGAAGGATTCTTGTGTGTAACGTTCTGTGGTTTGTGAGCAATCTCAAGTGGGGACAGCAGGGGAAAAAAGACCTGACATATCTTGAAGTATCTAAAGGCTCGCTGGAAAACAGAGGTGAAGACTGTAACTCAGTAAATAACCTTATGGAAAATAAAATGTTGGGGCTGGAAAGGTGACCCGGAGGTTACACTGTGAGAACTGCTCATTGGAGAGGGTCTGAGTTTGGCCCCTTGCACTCAGGATCGGTGGCTCACGACAGGCTACAACTCCAGTTCCAGGGGAATCAGACATCTCTGGTTTCCCGAAGCACCTTCCCGTTCTCCTCATCCTCCGGCATACACAAAATCAAAAATATTAAATCTTTTTTTTAAAAATAAAATGTGTATGTCGACACATAACACACATATACCTGAATTTACGAGCTGTCTGTCCTCTATGCTGGAACCTTGGATTTGCCAGCGTAGAAGAGAAATGCCCACAGGTGTTCGCTTGGGTTGGATGTTTAGGGACAAGGCTGGACCTGAAGGGATCAGATTTCAATGGAGCGAGTCCCCGGCCTCCGACTCCCTGTAATACACTCACCTGAGAGGAGAGGCCGCTGCACAGCTGCAGCCATGCTTTCACCGGAACATGTGATTCTGAGTCCACGTGTGATTCCACGTGTAGAAACGACCATCTGGGTGAGCGTTACATGGCTTGGAGCTGTGCCTGTGAGCCTGTGACATTGCTCTTAGAAGCATCCCCTCAGTTGAATGCCCTGGTGGGGCCGTCTTACTCATGAATTATGGTTCATGAGGGGGAAAAAAAAAAACAACTACTGGTCACGTTAACGCTTTTAAAAAATGTAACTGCAAAAAACATATCTTCCTTATGAAAATAGACTGAATTGGTAAATGTCTTAGGGTTTCCATGGCTGTGAAGACACACCATGACCAAGGTAACTCTTATAAAGGACATGTAATTGGGGCTGGCTTACAATGTTAGAAACTCAGTCCATTATCGTCACTGTGGGAAGCATGGTGGCATGCAGGCAAACATGATGCAGGAGGAGCTGAGAGTTCTACGCCATGATCCGAAGGCAGCAGGAGACTGCTCCACTGGCTATGGCTTGAGCATATGTAAGACCCCAAAGCCGACCTCTACAGTGACACACTTACTCTCCAACGAGGCCACACCCACCCAACAAAGCCACACCCACTCCAACAAGGCCACACCTCCTAATAGTATCATTCCCTATGGGCCTACGGGTGCCAATTACAAACTACCACAGGAAAACTACATGTAACCATGGCCTGAGGGTAAGACAGCAAGCAGACCAACTGCAACAGTTACGAAAACCATTCTACCTTCACTGGGACTTCCAGGAAGCTCTAAGGCCAGAAGCCTCTAGAAAGTGTTCAATTGTTTTACCCTTCGCTGTTATCCTTCTGGGAAGACAGGAGAGTTTCATTCAGATCAAGTCAAGGGGGCTGAGATATGACCAGACAGGGTTTGGGTTTAGATTATACCAGCTCAAGGCAATGGCTACATGTTGCTTTGATTCATGACTTCTTCTGAATTTCAATTATCATCAGCATCCCAGTATGGCTGAGATCTTCTTCTAGAGAAAAGGCTATAGAAACAGGGAGCTAGAGTCCATGGGATGAGTGGTAATTTGGCCCAAGAAGTGTCCCGAAGTCCCCATTCATTGAGACAGGGCCAGAGATCTGTTCCGCTGTTTGAAAGGACTTGGTGTGATGCTGAAAACAACCAGGATGATGCAACATACATGCACGGAATGTCATCATGAATCCTCTTGTCATGTGGAATAAATATGCACTAGTATAAAACTTTTTAAAAAAGCAGCAGGAGCAAAGAATCAAGCAGCTCTTATAGTTTCATGCCCATTGCTGTGATGAATTATCCTGACCAAATGTACCTTGGGGGAGGGAAGGGGTTCATTTCTGTTTTCAGTTCCAGGCTGCCTTTCTTTACTGAGGAGAAATCAAGACAGGGATTTAAAACAGCTATCCACACATACAAAGTTAATGTCAGAGAGAGCAAATGTCCTTGTGCTGCCCGCTTGCTTTCTCTAGCTTTCTCCTGTCCCATGTAGTTCAGGACTCCCTGCCTAAGGGATAAGTGCCGCCCACAGTGGGCTGTGTCTGTCAACACCAGTTAACAAACAAGACAATCCCCAGGACCTGCCCAGAGTCCAACCTAATCTAGGCAATCCCTCTCTCCTCAGTAGATTCTATGTCACCCAAGTCGGCATTTACAAAGTCATCAAAACAGTCGAAAGGACATGGGTTTGAAGTTTAACTACTTCTTACAGGCCGCATGACTTCCCTCATTACTTACTTTGTACAAGGCTGTCTTCTCCCTTCATGAATTCTAAGGAAGAGATTAAACAGATGACCGTATAAAACACAGGTACAGTTTCGGCAGCACAGTGGTTGTTTCTAGTTAAGAAGTGTCAGCTGCTGTTATTGGCTGCTGTCAGGTTTGTCTAGCACTTGGCTGTCTCGAATGTGCTCCTTGTGTGGACCAGTGGCCTCAGTGTCTCCTAGTTAACATATCTGGTCTGTGCCCCCACTCCCTAGACAGGAGGAAACAGAATTCTCATTTTAGTAAGGTCTCCTGACTCATGTAGCCATTAAACTACACTGGCTTCAGACACACTTTACACTTCTCCGGATGTCCCGGCCTCATCCCTCGAGGCCTTGGCTGAGTGTCGTGTGTGTGTGTGTGTGTGTGTGTGTGTGTGTGTGTGTGTGTGGTGTGTGTGTGTGTGAACTTCGAGTCTTCGGTCTGGATTCCTCCATATGCCAGCGTTCTGCCCAGCAGTGGGTGCTGCCAGGCTGGTTGTCTAATGAGTCTTATGATACATTAAATCTTCCAGACCTCACGGCAATTTGACCAATAGAGAAATAACTTTTTTTTAAAGGTAGCCCAAAACAAGCCAACTCAGGCGAGTAATGGGATTAGCATGGCGAACTTGGGGTTGGACCATGCGAGTGGCCCTCCATCCACCACGGCTGCTGTCCTCACAGCTGATTGTGACGCATTGTTTCATCAAATTAAGCACCAAAGGGATGTTGTAAGGGCAGCATATGGCCCCCTTTCAGAAGTAGTTAGCTTGGCACTGCGCAAGCAGCCTGTCAGGCTCCCCTGAAGCCTTCTAAATCCACACAGGGAAGCCATTTACTTTTGCAAACACTGTCTCATAAAAGTAGCTGCCTTTCTCTGCGGGCTGGCCATTGTTGCAAGGAAGGCCAGGACGTGGGCCTCAGTAGATTCGGGGAGGACAGGAAAAGGACCCATTACGTCCCTTTTCTCCTTCCCCGATCCTGGCAGAACGATCACTCATAGTAGAGGCTACACACTCATTCCTCCCACTGAAAAGACTCTGGATGCTGGCAAATCCATTGTCCCTCCTCTCTAAAGAGCAGAAGTGGTTGAGGTTAGGTTTAAAAACGAAGACAGGACTAACTTCCCGTGGTTAAGAGATCTGTTGTGAGGGGCAGTAGTTTGTCTAGCAATCAGGGGTGGACGTAGGGGAGGCTTTGTGAAGGAGCCAGGTGAAGGCACCAGGGTAAGCTGAGATGGAACCTGGCCTATGATGCACAGAAGCGCGGGTCTGGACACCTGGAGAAGAGTCATTAGGCTTCTTCAGGAGCACTGTTTGGTTGCTATTTTGTACTGATGTGGCTTCCCTTCCCTCCAAGGAGCAAGGTGCTCACCAAGGTGTAATTAGCAAATAGCGATCCTCACAACACCCGTCCCCCCACTGGGATGAGGCAGGGCTGCAAAGGTACCATTACCTCCTCTCTCAAAGTGTCCCCCAAGTAAGACAGGTCCAGCAACCTCTCAGTGCAGGAGCTGGAGACTGCCATTGGGCGCTTTCCATCTTCCTTTGTGACTTCTGGTCACCCAGTTATCACCAGCCCCGGGGGAAGAAGTGACAGATTCAAAGTCTTCTTCTATCACTACTCAAAGTGGGATAGAACCAATAGCCCAAGGGCGACCTGAAACCAAAGTTGTTGTTGTAGTCATTGTTGTTAGAAAGCAGGGCAGGATCTGCTTTTTAACGGTTTAAAAAGATAGTTCTTAAAAGGTGAAAGTCACCGCAATTGATATCTTACCAATTGCCCAATAGTAACCACTAGTATTGGCATGTTGCCTCCCTGGGAACTTATCTTCCCAGGAACTGATCTTGGTATCTGATGGGCTTCCCGGTGGATACTGGGATCTTCTGGATGGTGCTGAGAATGACCCCAAATCCCCCTGATCCTTCATCGAGCCGGAACATCTGACAACCGACACGCTGCCATTGCTCTAATCGCTGGGGGACACCGACTTTACCCTGACTCATTGGCTTGCCTCTGCTAGGATCATTCAGTTTCAGGTTATTTTGTCCTTCATAAAGTGTACCTACGAGAGTCCTATGGTGGGAAGAAGTGGCAGCAAACAGCAAGCATGGCCTCAGGAACTGGATGCTGAGAGTTCAGGTCTCGAATGGTTACGCACAGGGCAGGGAGAATGAACCGGAAGTGGCGGAGACTGTTTACTCTCAGAGCCCGCCCCCAGTGACGTAACTTCCTCCAGCAAGGTTGTGTCACCTGAACCTCCCGAAACAGCACAACCGACTAGGGGAAGATCAATTGTCAAATGCTCAAGACAATGGGGGACCATTTCTAGTTTCAACTACTACAGTATTCACGGGTGTTTTTAAAGAAATACAATTTTAAGAAACTCAACTCACACTGAGTTAGAAATGCCAGCATGAAGAGATGTCGTGATCAAATAAGAGGAGCTTTTACCCCCAGCTTGAATAATGTGGGCGTTTTAAAGGAAAATATGTGTCTTGGAGAGGAAGCTGGGAATATATTATGAGTCTCTACCCGTTTCACTTTGTAGTAACCTAGTGTCCAGGATGCTTCTGGGGTAGATTCTGCCAGGTTGGTGCACACACACAGTCTTTACCAGTGGGCTGAAACGCCAGCTACACTTAGCGCTTAGCCGATTTAAATGACCTTAATCAACTCATAACCCTGACACCCTGGCCACTTTGGGACCTACTGGAAGTGAAGCTCAGCAAACAAGCCACCTGCCTGGGGAACACACCTGGAGCGAGCTATTTTTTTGGTATCAATTTAAGCCCAAACACTGATGCAATTTGGCCCTCTTTAGAGCCGGGCTTCATCAGCCACTCTCCGGTTAATTAGCTGGAGCTATAAGATGTTGCTAATAGCCACACAGCTTGTAAACATGTTGCACAGGCCCTGCCCCTGAAGATCCCCAGCTGGTAAGTGGTATCTCAGCTGGGGCTGGCAGAGTTTGGCTGTCCACCAGGGAGCAGCCACAAGGCACAGCCTCCGTTCAGAATCAAAACAGTGCACCCAGAGGGTTCCTTTTTTGTCTGCCTTCCCTGTAGCTCTGTGGCTAGGATAAAGAAGTAGCAAGGCCGCGTGGCTATGGCTCCAGGTCTTTGCTAACTCTATGTTTCTACCTTGTGTTCAGTCTTTGCAACTAGTGATCTGTTGGGACGGTGTGTTAGCCAGGATTCTTTAGAGAAACAGCATCAGTAGCCGGCTGTTACTTATGTAAAGGGGAATTTATTAGGCCGAATTACACAACTGGAGGCTGGGTAGTCCATCAGTGGGTGTCAGCACCAAGTACCTTCACAGTGTCTGATGCTGGAAGCCTTAGAACAAGAGAGAGCAGTGAGGCAGCCCCAGTCCAACTCTCAGGACTTGGAAGCTCCCTGGAGAACCACTGCTGTGTAAATATGTCAGAAGGCTGAGGAATGGAGTCTGTCCATGGGCAATGGGAGCGGTGATGGACACACAGTGGAAGGCTAGTGGGATAGCTGGTTAAAGAACTCACCACCAAGCCTGGTGCCATGAATTCAATTCCTGGAAACCACACGGTGGAAGGAGAGAACTGAGTCCCACAAAACCTGTAATCTCCAGGTGCATAGTGTGACACACACACACACACACACACACACACACACACACGTAAATGCATAAATAATGTAATTCTTTTAAAAACGTAGAGCTTGGGGCTGGACACATAGGTACAGTCTGGTCACATGGGTCAAATCACCACAACGCCTAAGTGCGAACCTGTCATACGACAAAGGACTGGCTCCAGAGTGAGACAGTGTCGTCGCTGGATGGAATAAACGTGACTCCCACTGCCAGGTACTAGACAACACCGATGTCACCCATCTGAACGATAGGATTTCATGGAGCAGTGTTATACCATCTAAGAGGTGAGGAAACCAGCTCACTGAGACCAAAGGAGTGGTCTGTGACATTGCACAAAGTGAGTCGTAAAGACAGGTTCCTCTTTCCAGAGAGCCCTTCACAGTGATCCAGAGCCGACAGCACATTACAAGTGCCTCCTGCTTCCAGCACTTGAAGAGTAGCAGCTAAAACAGGGTTTCCTCCCCTTCATGCAGGGGCATGATTGACAGCTGAGGGGCGGTACCTAGCCTCATGGCTAACCAAGCAGTTAGATTGCAGACACACAGGAGTTCTCCTTTCTAAGTTGCCTGTGTCTTGTTTCCACCAGAATCAGAATATGAACCCACAAGGGCAGAGATACTGTTCAGTACTCTAAGCCCGGGGCATAAATAGCTAACCCGTAATAGGTTTTCATTATATGTTTGTTAAATGAGGACGGTGAGGCAAGCAAGGGGGAGGAGGAGGGCATCCAAAATACCAAATAGAAGTGTTAAGTAATTTATATATTTTAATTTTGTGGTTTATGTAAAACAACCCAAATCCAGCTGAGGAGGAGGGAGCAAAAGGGGAATGAAGAGTTGCATCTGTCACAAAACTTTTAACTGGAAGAATGATTGGACAGGCTCCTAAGTAAATCTATACTTAGACTTTTGACAAATTAAATTCCCTTAGTTAGACTAATGGAGTGTGTTTTGTAAAGGATACTTTTGTGGTTCCTTTAACGAAATTCTTAGAAAAGCCATAGTGACCATGAAATCTTTTTTTTATTTCAAAACCGTTTGCAGACTGATAACGTAATGATGGTGCACTAGTCCAATCCACGTTCTCTCCTTCTTTGTGGATGTGGTTAATATGATGTCAAAAGCTCAAAACAAAATGGTTTTCAAAAGTAATGTATTAATTGCTGGTTTTGTTTCTTAAATTTCTTCAAATACTGATTGTGAAATTAATGCCAAATCACTCAGATTAATCACTTTGGTATTAATCTCGATGCTGATTTTCAGAATACATCTTTAGACTCATTTGAAAGGCATCAATATTTTGTTAAATTAAAAGCTTTTGTAGATGTGTCTCTGTTTGGTCAGCTTATATCACAAATGTTACTTTTTAATGTCATCAAACACAGCCTTAGTCCTTACAGCCCATTTTAAATAAAAAGTGAAGCATTGCACATCACAAGGCAACAGGCTGGATCTAGTAGCAGGTCAGAAGGGAAGCTTGCCACATGGAGTTTGAGTATAAACTTAATGATCCAAGAAGTAACTCCCTGCTCAAATGGTCCTGCCCTCCATGCTAGATGAGCTATTAAAACAATGATCAAATAGCTTCTTTTTATGGTTTCAAGAGGTTGAATACCGCGAAGAACTGGTTAAATCTGTGACTGTTTCAAGACAAACAGAACCTTAAATAGCCATGCTGCCATTGGGGAAATGTGTCTAAGCCAGGTTAACAGATACACGAAGCCATAGGAACTCTGCCTCTCTGGGCTAGTCTCTATATCTCTCTAGAACTATGGCCAATCCTCTTGATTTGAACAACATGGCTTGTTTGACACACATGGCTCAAACAGAACAGGCACACGCTTAGTTCCTGCCAGCAGGTAATCGAAGCTACGAAAAAAAGAATTGCCCTGCTCCAAGCCACGACTGCGACTGATCCAAGAGAATCCTTCCTGCTGCAGTGCACTGCTCAGAGGCAGGAAGTGATCTAGCATACGGTGGGGTGTGGGGGAAGGGGAACAGTCATCTAGTGAATAAGGCTGAGAAACGACCTGCTTTATTTTGTATTCATATGCAGGAAACCTATTGGTAACTTTGTAACCAGGCATTTTTATTTAGGTTAGTTCCTAACATCTTTTCAATAAGCCTTTATGAATGTCAGGGATTTATAATGTTATCGTCTATAAGTAATTATCTGCCCACAGCTGTGGTGGGTTTCACTTGTCCAGCTGCAATGAACAGTACTTGTAGAACAACATCCAGCAGTCTCCACGGTGGCCAGTTTTATCTGACTAAAAGCATTTTCAATTCAATATGAAACACTGTAATACTTTTTTAATCAGTGTGTTTCCATGTGACTGTGCAGTGTCTATTCCTAATTGAAACATTTAAAATAAAACAAAGGACTATTGGGTTTGACCAAACAGCTATTTAATATATATAATATATTAATATATAATAATGAGATTTTCTAAGAAGGTGAGCGTCAGTGACAGATTTCACAATACTAAACAATTCTTGCACTCCTATGTTTTTTTTTTAAACAAACTTCTGACCAGTGTGCTTCTAGTATTTTATTTTTTTTCCTCTACTTGCAAATGCATAGTATGAAGACACAACAGAAGCGGTACCTCTCGGTGGTAGCAGGGGAATGCTGTGAAGAAGCCTCCCGAGTTTGCTGTAGGTACAGCTCACAAGCACCAAGCATCCTATGCCAGATGCTAACTGCAGTTCCGCATATGCAATGACCTTCATCCTCAGCATACCTGTAGGAGGCAAGTTCTCTTGTCTGTCATCATCTCATCGTTCAGTTAGGGGAATGGACCTTGTCAAGGCCATTCAGGCAGCAAGTGGCAGAGTCCAGGCAATCTAGCAGGACCACTCATACTCTGATTCCCTAAGTCACTCATTTGTCTGAGTACAACTATGTCCAGTGGCTGCTGCCTACTTTGAAAACACTACACGGTATTTTCCTTTTAAACCCCCAGTGAATACTTGGAAGATCAGTTTAGGAGAGTCATGGGAAGCATATGTCTCACGCTCTGGTAGCCTCAGCTCCAGGCACTATTTCAAAACAGGTTTCTTCCCAGCCTTCCAACATCCCTATCCAACTCACCATGATCCAGGATGTTAGACTATGGAGATCATAAATGTATCTCAAGGCGCTAACTTGATGTGATAGCATTCGGGAGGACTCGATATGACTGTGCCTGCAAAGGAACAAAGGACCAAAGAGGCGCTAACATCCATATGGGTTTGATGGTGAAGGCAGTGACACCACTGGGCCAAAGGGTCATGACTGGAAAAGAAAGAACACTAGTCATACTACCATGTGTAGCAAGACATAGCATGCTCTCTCAGCAGAAGCTAGAGGTCAGTGACAAGTGCCAGCCAAGACCCTGGGAGAGAAGCCACGATCTGGGGGGCAGGTTTCACACCATTCCTCCCTCGCCCTCAACCCAGAGCCCCTGTGGCCTCTTAGAAAGATTGGGCCTCAATTTCTCCCATTCCCTGGATTTTGCTAAATCCCCAAAGCCTCTTTGTGTGGGGTTGCAATGTCAGCTGTGAGAACAGTGGCTAGAGGCACCCCAGTTGCTACTTTTTGGAAGGAGCCTTGGGAATGCCCATGATGAGCTAAGACCAGGGATGGAGCAGCTGGGAAGAGGGAAGGGAAGTCTCCTCT